>NC_086446.1:697117796-697417796 GCF_028390025.1 Pseudophryne corroboree
TAACAGATGTTCATTACGAGGCACGGGGGGTGTCCGATCATTCGCCCCTGCTGCTGTCTCTGGATGGGGAGTGCCGGAGGGGACAGTCATATTGGAGGATACATCCGTCCTGGTTGGCCCAGCTGGGAGAGTGTCCGGATTTAACGTCCAAGTGGGAGGGGTTTTATGCGGATAATGTGGGCTCTGCCCCAGCACCGGTTGTGTGGGATACGTTCAAAGCTTATTTACGCGGTACACTGATTAGCAAAATTGCTGCCCGCAAGATGGCATGCAGGGCGACAGAGAGGCAGCTTGAAGTTGAATGCAGGGACCTAGAGACCCGCTATTTGGCTGAGGGCACCTCTGCATTAAAGGCTCGTTGGCTGGTAGCTCAGGAGGCTTGGTTAGCTCACCTTTCGGATAAAAATGCACGCTCCCTGTTGTTTAGGGCCACTAACATCCACATGCAGGCGGACAGGCCGGGTTGCTTATTGGCCCATTTGGTGCATTATGACCGTCCTGGGACTACGATAGTGCAGATGTCAGGTCCAGACGGCTCCACGGTAGATAACACCCCTGACATTGCACAACTGTTCCTTTCACACTTTAAAGAGGTTTATGACACTCAGCTGACGTGCTCCATGGAGGACTTAGACAGGTATTTGACCGATATTCCCCTTCCCAAACTTTCCCCCGAGGCTAGAGACGTTCTGGATGCGCCCATGACTTTGGAGGAGGTAACAGCGGCGGTGGAGATGTCTCCCAATGGCAAGTCCCCGGGAAGCGACGGTATTCCCATTGAGCTGTATAAACAGTACATACAGTTCTTTGGCTCTAAGTTGGATGAGATGTACGCTGATATATTTACCACTAATCAACTTCCTCCCTCAATGTCCGAGGCCATTATTATAGTACTCCCAAAGCCCGGTAAGGATCCCACACTCTTGGAGTCCTACAGGCCGATCTCACTTATCCCTACCGATGCCAAGATCCTGGCAAAGATCCTAGCGGTCCAGCTCAACCTAGTTATTAAATACATCCGGATCAATCCGGCTTCATGCCGGGGAAATCCACGTCCATTAATTTGCGCAGGCTATACACTATTTTGCAGGCTCCTCACGACTTCCCCTCGGACAAAGTAGTTTCATTGGAGGCGGCAAAGGCATTCGACAGCGTCGAATGGTCCTACCTGTGGGGAATCATGAAATGTATGGGCTTCGGCCCTAATTTTATACGATGGATCAAACTGCTATATCAAAGTCCACGCGCCAGGATCTCGGTCAACGGCTACATTTCTTCCTCCTTTTCTTTGTCACGAGGCACCAGACAAGGTTGCCCCCTTTCTCCTGCCTTGTTTGCCATAGCCATCGAGCCTCTGGCTTGCTTGGTTAGGTCGCACCCGGACATTGGGGGAGTAGAAACGGGCCCCTGCACGGACAAAATAGCCCTTTATGCGGATGATCTGTTGTTATTCCTCCACGATTATGTTGTGGATATGCCTATTGTGCTGCAGGTCATAGAGAAATTTGGTGATTTTTCTGGACTCCACATAAACTGGTCCAAATCGTCTATAATGCCCATTATGGGTTCTCCTCCCAAGGCCCCGAAGCTCTCCATGCCACTATGCTGGATGGGCCAGTTTAAGTACCTTGGCATCCAGGTTACTAACGATCCCTTGGACTTTATACCCTTGAATCTTGACCCACTCGTACAGCTCATTGTACACAAGTCAAGAGCTTGGTGTAAACTCCCGCTGACAATGACGGGTAGGGTTAGCCTCATTAAGATGGTAGTTTTGCCCAAACTATTGTATGTTCTCTTGCAATCCCCTGTGTACATCTTTCCGGCCTTCTTTAAGAAATTAAATAGTATATTAACGTCTCTGATCTGGGCCAATAAAAGGCCCAGAATAAAATTAAATACCCTTACCAGACAAAAATTTGATTGTGGCTTGGCCTTGCCTCACTTCCAACTATATTACTATGCGGCCCAGTTGTCACATATCGGTATTTGGCTCCGAGGAGGGGAGGATGCTGGTTTATACTGGGCGTTTCTTGGGTGTTATTATCCGGATCTCTCCCCGGTGCAGGTTCTAGTGGGAGGGAGTGCTTCCAGATTCTCGCCTCCGATTGTGTTCCAGGCCATGAAAATCTGGATAGCTATGAAGGGTCTGCTTGGGTATGATAGTATGGACCCGGATACTCCCCTTTGGCACTCTACATCACTCCATGAACTGGGGTCTCTGGAGGGTGGGGCGGTGTGGGCCCCGTATTCCATAAATTCTATATCCCAACTGTATAGCGCTGGCGTAATGAAATCTTTTCAGCAACTAAAGGAGGAGTTTGGCCTCCCGAACTCTTACTTTTATAGATTTTTACAGCTCAGGCACGTCTTGCAGTCGCAGTTCGGGGACTCCCCCCCCCCCCCTGGTGCTCCTCCCCTTCCCCATAAAGACCTTTTTGCAGTCACTGGGTCGAGTCAAGGTGATCTCCTTCACTTACTCGTACCTTCTTACAATAATTCATGCAGACCCGCTCTCGAACCTTCGGGAGCACTGGGAGCACGACTTGGGCCCCATAGATGTGGAGGATTGGGAGGTTGCGCTGGGGAACTCGAGCCAGGTCACCAAATCACTACGGTTCCAACAGATACAACTCTTTATTCTGCATAGATCATATATGACGCCGAATAGACTGACCAGATTTGGGGCTGGGGGTGTTGCCAGTTGTCCCAAATGCAGGGCTGCTGGAGGATCCTTCCGGCAGCTTGTGTGGGAATGTCCATCCTTGCAGGCGTTTTGGGCGGGGGTCGGGTCGATTCTGGAACATACGGGGATAATGAGAGATATGCTGACTCCGAGATTTTGTATTTTGGGGGCGGACGGACCTGACTCTGGGTCTGGACGAGAGGGCATGTATGCCCGTAGTATGTGTGCCCTTGCCAAGGTGTGTATTGCGCGGACATGTATGGCTCCGCACTCTACTACGGTATCCACATTTAAAGCTCTGGTGAATGACACCGTATTGAAGGACCGCTATATATACATGAAAAATAATGCCCTTACCAAGTACGAGAAAATTTGGTCCCCTTGGATCAACTCTACATACTCATCCCTTGCCCTTCAGATTTAGGGCGTATTAGCCCTACCGGTGGTGTTTTCTCTGGGCCTCGTGGCACCGAGCCGGTCTTTTCTCTCCCTTATTCTATTTATATTGTTATTGTACCTCACATCACACAATTGTGTAAGCCTAGGCTTGATGGGTTTGTGTTGCTTATTTAGGTTTTTTGTTTGTTTGTTTGTTTGTTTGTTTTTTCTCAGGGGGGTAGTGGGCTATATCTGGCCCATCTAGTTGGGGTGTTTACTAAAATATATCGGGGAGAAAACTGAAAATGATAAGTATGTGGAATATGATCTGTTTACGGACTTCAGAAAATCTGTATACTGTGGGTTGAAAATAATTGGAACTGTATCTTCATGGAATGATTATTATGTATTTATCTTGATTGGAGAGGTATATTGTATACTGCCAATTGTGTCCCCCAGCATACACTGAAATGTCTGTATCGTTAACTATTGTGTTGAATAAAAATACTCTATTCAAAAAAAGATAAGCCCTCATGTCATTCAAATTGGGTGGTCCTAACCAGGGCCAGTTCTAGACCTTGTGGCACCCAGGGTGAACATTTCCTTTGGCACCTCCGGTGTCAAACATATAGGGGCGTGGCTTAATTGGGGAAGAAACGTGGACACAGAATATTACCAATTCACATTACACCGCACAGTAGTGTCCGTCAGTCACATTACACCACACAGTTGTACCCCTTATACATGCCAGGTAGAGCCCCTTATATACATTGCACCAGGTAGAACCCCTTATACACTTTGCGCCAGGTAAAGCCCCTTTTATGCATGTAACGCCAGGTAGAGCCACTTTTAGACATGTTACACCAGGTAGAACCGCTTTTATACACTTCCGCTAGGTAGAGCCCCTTCACACATTGCACCAGGTACAGTCCCTTATACACGTTACGCCAGTTAGAGCTCCTTATACAAGTTATGCCAAGTAGAGCCTCTTATACACATTGCGCCAGGTAGAGTCTTTTATACAAATTGCGCCAGGTAATCCCTTATACACATTGAGACAGGATGCCCCTTATACACATTGCACCAGGTAGTCCCTTATACACATTGCGCCAGGTGGAGCCTTTTATACAAATTGCACCAGGTAGAGCCTTTCATACACATTGCGCCAGGTAAAGACCCTCTCTCTCTATCTAGAGCCTCTCGTACACATTGCGCCAGGTAAAGACCCTCTTTCTCTATATATATATACATATATATATATGTATATGGGGAGAGAGAGAGAGAGATAGAGAGAGAGAGTGTGTGTGTGTGTATGTATATGTGTGTTTGTGTGCCATCTGCCTGTGTCTCCATCACTTACCATCCAGCAGCGGCAGTAGGTCCCCGGCTCCCACTCTCTTACCCACCCGCTGGATGGAAGCAGGGGGGCGGGCAGTGGGAGGCTGTCAGCATGAGGCCACCAGCGGGGGATGGGCAGCAGGAGGTGGCCAGCACAGTGCGGGCAGCAGGCAGACGCACACAATTTGGGTGGCACTGCTGGGGTGTGGCTGTAATGCCCTGAGCACCCACCCTGCTAGCCCGCACCTAAAACCACCACTGGTTCTGACACACCCCTGTCCCTTCCTTTATAAAGGGTCCCTGTACTTTGCATATCCTCTCTAATGGTTGGCCAAGTCCTCTTCTGGTGGCTGGTTACACCCCTTAAACATGGGCCCCTACTACTGCATTCCCCAATGGGTCCTTCATGCCACAGTCCAACACTTCACATACAGTACTACATTTATACAATTTATGAATGAAGTACATTGTAAATCCAATGAAAGCATATATCTTAAGAAAATCACATCAGATTACAACCGGCAGGAACTAAATAACTGGGCATTACTACTTTACCAGTTACTCTGATGTGGACCAAACGAATGCCAGGCCACACCCATAAGCAATTCATCATATCGCAGTTGGCATCAGGCAATTTATTGAACACAGTGGTTCGTGTCTGTGATGGATCAATACTAAGTTAAAGTGTTATATATAAACAAGAGAAGCTAGGGAGAACGAAGAACGCACAGGAAATATGGCATCGCCACAGAAGATAGTAAAGTCATGTCATTGCACTGGCAATTTAATTTTATTTAACGTTTATTCGTTTTTTTTATTTTTTAACTTTCAAAATAAAAATGCAGAATGTTGGCAGCAACAGAGCCCCATGCATGTCATGCGTATGAACGGCTGCTTGTGCAGACCATCGCTCAAGTTGTTATTGCCTGGTGACACTGATATGTCGAGTAAAGAACATGTTTATGCAACTGCAAACAGAAGCAGACCGGCACATAGGCACATAGGGGCTAATTCAGCTGTGGTTAGAGTAGCTATCACTGCTGCCTCATTGGAAGCAGCAGTAATAGCTCTGTATGGTAACGTGATCTGACCTGCAGCCTAGGACACAGCTTTGGATTGGTGCAACACCATTGGGTTGCTTGCGGCACCCATGGGGTCACACAAGCCAACCGTCGCAGATCGTCATAAGCGACCAGGAAAACTTCATTCAATAAGGGAGATCCTGGCCTCTTCCCTCCCCATAAATGGTGACAACACGCCTCCATTTTAACCACCCCCTCCCCACTCCCAAATGGCATCAGACTGTCAATTACTGACAGTCTGATGTCGTATTGCATCCTGTGTTGCATGACCCATTCGCTCTTGTGCAGAACAGGTCCTGTGCATGCACAAAGTATCTGTGCTTTGCGCATCAGGATGCAGATCCTTCTGGATCTGAATTAACCCCATATATGCCAGTCCATGATGTATCATATGCAGGTGCCTTAAGGTAGTGCTTATACACAACGAAGATTGCCATTACTAGTTAATCGCTTGTGATTGGCTGATTGTAAATGCACTACTGATGCTTTCCTGTACTCTTGCGCATATTATGTTTTTGTGTGCATTTTAAAATCAGATAGGTGGGGCGTGGCCTAGCGGGTAAGTGAAGAGGACATGTTTGTGCCAAGCTCCCGGTCCTAACTCCCTAATTCTACCTCGGAAGCGGCCCTTGTGGAGCAGACAGGGACGTCTTTTCGTATGGGCTCAATGGGCACTTGCCCAAGGGCCCCAGGAGTATAAGGGCCCTAGGCTGATAGCTGAGGGACCCCTCTTTCCGGGGGTACCAGCTTTTTTAAAATCGGCCCTAGAGAACCTGAGATATCTGACTTCTAAGCAGTGGTCCCCATCCAAGCCTGTGAATTGCTCTTCCCAGCCAGATATCTCGGGTTCTGTCTGACTTAGAGTGTTTCTGAGGGTGTAATCCAAAAGCTGGGACTCTCTCCTTTTTGTGGACACTGGCAGTTTGGCTCTACTCTTCCCAGAACCAGAGTGTCACAACTGAGGGCCTGAGCTGACGGGAGGCAGCCTCAGTTGTAGGGGCTGAGATGTACCGGAACCTGGGAGGTTGTATCAGACCCCTGGACATGTAAGTAACATGAATAATAACTGCCCGAAGGCGTGACCACGACAACTTGGATAAAAGTCAATGATGTTTATTATGACAACTCCGCAACACAGCAGCAGTAAAAGAAAACGTAAAAGTCAGCAAAGAATAAATACAGTTCCTGGGTACTACAGGATGGCAGGAGCCACAGGGCACTGGTAGTGTGAGATAGTTCTTATGATCTTCTAGATGGAAAGTCCTTACCAGGCCCGACTGTAGCAATGGAGATAACCCAGGATTGTGCCAGCTGGTGTTCCAGGAAAAGCTGGGTTGCTGAAGATAAAACAGCTGCTGTGGATACTGGCTGGAACCAGACTGTTGTTAGCACGGAGTGGATACTGGCTGGAACCAGTTAAATAATAAATGAACTTGGGAGCGATGAAATATGAACTGAAATGTAGAACTTGAGAGCGGAGAAATAATAATACCGGTGGAGAGTGGTAAAGTGTAGAAAGGACACCGGCCCTTTAAGGGAAGCTGTACTCTGCTGGAAGCTGAGCTGGAAGCAGGTAATGTTGTAGCTGGAAACAGATGAATCCACAATGGATTGGAGAGTCAGGCTACACCGCAGGTGGAATGCTGGTGCGGGTCTCTATGGTGGAAGTCTTGAGACAGGAGCTGGAACCTGGAAGACAATCACAGGAGAGAGACAAACAGGAACTAGGTTTGACAACCAAAGCACTGACGCCTTCCTTGCTCAGGCACTGTGTATTTATACCTGCAGCAAGGAAGGGATTGGCTAGGCAATTATGCAGATTATCAATACTGAGAACAGATTGGTGGAAATGATCAGCTGACAGAATCCAAGATGGCTGCGCCCATGCAGACACTTGGAGGGAAGTTTGGTTTGTAATCCATGTGGTAATGAAAACAGTAATGGCGGCGCCGGCCACCGGAGACAGGATGCGCCAGGCTGACAGATGCACATCCAACCACGCAGACACAGCGGAGGCCGCGGCTGACGTAATCGCCACTCAGACACTCTGCATGCAGAAGTTCAGGGACGGCGGCGGAGGCCGCGGGAGACGCCATGCCAGGTGTAATATGGCGTTTACTGTGACAGCGTCCCAGAGTGACAGGAGAGGATACAGGAATGTACACATCAGGATAACAGATGGGATCCGGTCCTGGAGCGCTGAGCCAGCCTTAGGAGGCATCTGATGGGTAAGAAATGGCGTCCAGATACCCGGATCGTGACAGCACCCCCCCCTTTAGGAGTGGCCCCAGGACACTTCTTTGGCTTTTGAGGAAACTTGGAATGGAATCTCCGGACCAAGGCAGGAGCATGGACATCAGAAGCATTGGTCCATGAACGTTCCTCAGGACCATAACCCTTCCAGTCAATAAGATATTGTAGTTGACCGTAACGGTGAAGTGAGTCCAGGATCTTGGCCACTTCATACTCAACGCCTCGTTGAGTTTGGACTTTCGGAGTTGGAGGAAGTGAGGAATGAAACCGATTCAAGATCAGCGGTTTCAACAGGGAAACATGGAATGTCCTGGGTATTTTTAAGAAGGGAGGCAACTGGAGTCTGTAAGCAACAGGATTGATGACTTGTTCAATCTTGAAAGGACCGATATAGCGAGGTGCAAACTTCATACTGGGAACTCTTAACCTCAAATTCTTCGTGGATAACCATACCCGATCACCCACCTTGAGAGCAGGAACTGCTCGACGCTTCTTATCCGCAAACTTCTTGTACCTGAACGATGCCTTGAGCAGAGCTGATCGTATGCTCTTCCAGATATTGGCAAACTGATGCAAGGTGATATCCACTGCGGGAACAGAAGTTGCTGGAAGCGGTTGGAACTCAGGGACTTTAGGGTGGAATCCAAAGTTAGTGAAGAATGGTGTTGAAGCAGATGAAGAATGATACTGGTTGTTATGACAGAACTCGGCCCAGGGAAGTAATTGAACCCAGTCATCTTGAGAGGAGGACACATAGATGCGGAGGAAGGCCTCCAAGTCCTGATTCACCCTCTCGGTTTGACCATTGGTCTGAGGATGGTAAGCCGTGGAAAACTTTAGCTTGACTTGGAGGACTTGACATAAACTTCGCCAGAATTTGGCTGTGAATTGAACTCCTCGATCTGAGATAATTTCTTCAGGAAGACCGTGGAGTCGGAAGATCTCTTGTATGAATACTTGAGCCAACTTGGAAGCTGACGGAAGACCGGTGAGAGGAATGAAGTGTGCCATCTTGGTGAACCGGTCAACTACCACCCAGATGGTATTGAACTTGTTGCACATGGGTAAGTCTGTAATGAAATCCATCGACAAGTGGGTCCATGGTCGACGGGGAACGGATAGTGGAACCAGTTGCCCCGCAGGCGACTGGCGGGATACTTTATGTTGGGCACACTTTGGGCAAGATGCAATAAACTCCAAGACGTCCTTTTTCAGAGTTGGCCACCAATAGGACCTAGATATAAACTCCAGGGTTTTTTGGATACCTGTATGTCCGGCAAAACGGGAAGCATGGGCCCAATGCATGAGCTTCTTCCTTAGCATCGGCTTCACAAAACTTTTCCCTGATGGGGGCGTAGAGTCCATCCCTACCGTGGAGAATGCCAACGGATTTATAATAGGATGCTTGTCTGAAGACTCTGACTCATTTTCTTGCTCCCATGAGCGGGAAAGGGCATCGGCCTTGCGATTCTGAGAGCCAGGACAGAACTGGAGTTTAAAGTCGAACCTGGAAAAGATACCTGTATGTCCGGCAAAACGGGAAGCATGGGCCCAATGCATGAGCTTCTTCCTTAGCATCGGCTTCACAAAACTTTTCCCTGATGGGGGCGTAGAGTCCATCCCTACCGTGGAGAATGCCAACGGATTTATAATAGGATGCTTGTCTGAAGACTCTGACTCATTTTCTTGCTCCCATGAGCGGGAAAGGGCATCGGCCTTGCGATTCTGAGAGCCCGGACAGAACTGGAGTTTAAAGTCGAACCTGGAAAAGAAAAGTGCCCATCTGGCCTGACGAGGGTTGAGACATTGTGCGCCCTTCAGGTATAAAAGGTTCTTGTGGTCTGTAAGTATGGTGATTGAATGAGAAGCTCCCTCCAACAGATACCTCCACTCTTCTAGAGCGAGCTTGATGGCTAGCAACTCCTGGTCGCCAATGGCATAGTTGCGCTCAGCTGGGGAGAACTTCCGGGAGAAGAAACTGCAAGGGTGTAAATGGCCATCTTTAGCCCTCTGAGATAACACCGCTCCTACTCCAACGGAGGAGGCATCCACCTCTAAGATGAAAGGAGAGTCGATGTCAGGCTGTTTCAGAACAGGCGCAGAGATGAACCTTTGTTTTAAAAGATGAAATGCTTGCATGGCTTCTTCAGACCACTTGGACGGGTTAGCACCCTTCTTAGTGAAAGCAGTAATAGGCGCCACAATGGTGGAAAAGTCTCATATAAACTTTCGGTAATAGTTGGCGAACCCTAAGAACCTCTGGACCCCTTTGAGGGTTAAGGGTACCGGCCAATTTTGGATTGCTTGTAGTTTCTCAGGATCCATCTCTAGTCCGGAACCGGACACAATGTACCCTAGAAACGGAATGGACTTGACTTCAAAGACGCATTTTTCTAATTTGCAATAGAGATGATTGACACGGAGACGGGACAGAACCTCTTTAACCCAAAAACGATGTTCCTCTAAATCGTTGGCAAAAATGAGGATATCGTCTAGATAGACCACGACATGACGGTATAGAATGTCTCTGAAGATCTCATTGACAAAATGCTGGAAGACAGCTGGAGCATTGCTCAATCCGAAGGGCATGACGAGGTACTCATAATGTCCGTCACGGGTGTTAAAGGCGGTCTTCCACTCGTCACCCTCACGGATCCGGATGAGATTGTATGCACCTCGCAAGTCCAGCTTTGTAAAGATGGTAGCTCCGCTAACTCTGTCAAAGAGCTCAGTAATCAGGGGTAAAGGATAACGGTTCTTGATGGTAATGTCGTTCAAACCTCTGTAGTCGATGCACGGCCGCAGACCACCATCTTTCTTTTTTACAAAAAAGAAGCCTGCGCCGGCTGGAGAAGAAGAAGGTCGAATGAACCCCTTTACTAGGTTCTCTTTAATATATTCCTCCATAGAATGCGTCTCAGGCAGAGACAACGGATAAGTTCGGCCTCGAGGTGGAACCTTCCCTGGAACGAGATCAATCGGACAGTCCCATTCTCTATGAGGAGGAAGGATATCAGCAGAAGCTTTACTGAACACATCCGTGAAATCTTGATATGGAGGAGGTGGAACATCAGACGACCTGGGGGAGGAAGAACAGACAGGCAATACTTTAAACAAACATGTCTCAGCACAGGAGGAACCCCATGCCAGGATTTGCGTAGTCGTCCAATCAATTGTAGGATTGTGAAGACGGAGCCATGGAAGGCCCAGGACCACAGGATGTGTGGCTCTTGGAATCACTAAAAAAGAAATAAGTTCGGAATGAAGAACTCCCACTCTCAGACGAACTGGTAGAGTCCTTAAAGAAATAACTGCATCAAAAATTTTGCTGCCATCCACGGCAGTTAAAGAAATGGACGAAGGAAGTCTCTCGGTGGGTAGGGACCACCGTTTAACATAGGCTTCGGTAATAAAGTTCCCAGCTGCTCCGGAATCAAGGAGGGCAATGACGTTCCGATAACGTTGAGCAACTTGAAGCGAGACTGGGAGATTACAATCTTGAGGAGATGGAGAGGAGATCATTACTCCTAGCCGGCCCTCTCCTTGGCGAGCTAGGATTTGGAGTTTCCCGGACGTTTGGGACAGGCATTAATGGTGTGAGACGGAGCTGCACAATAGAGACAGAGAAACTCGGAGAGACGTCTTCGGCGCTCAGCAGGAGTTAAACGGGAACGGCCAAGTTGCATGGGCTCATCTTTAGATGGTGACAGTTGACGAGGAGGAGGAGCAGAAGATTTTGGAGCAGATGATCTTCCACGCTCAGTTGCTCTCTCTCTGAAACGTAAATCAACTTTCGTGCAGAGTGAGATTAGCTCATCTAACTTAGAAGGTAAGTCTCTGGTAGCTAACTCATCTTTAATACGCTCAGATAAGCCATGCCAGAATGCAGCATACAGGGCCTCGTCGTTCCATGCCAGTTCGGATGCCAGGATCTGGAACTGTATCAGATATTGTCCTACAGTACGTGACCCCTGGCGTAAACGGAGAATCTCGGATGAAGCTGAGGTTACCCGGCCTGGCTCGTCGAAGATGCGCCTGAATGTTGACACGAAGGCAGTGTAGGAAGATAGCAGGGTGTCGGACCTCTCCCATAACGGTGATGCCCAATCAAGGGCTGAGCCACTGAGAAGAGAAATAATGTAGGCAATTTTTGTACGGTCACTGGGAAAATTGCCAGGTTGTAGCTCAAACTGAATCTCACACTGGTTGAGAAATCCCCTGCAGAATCTTGGAGATCCGTCAAATTTTGCTGGCGTTGGAAGATGAAGACGTGGAGCAGAAATGGGTAAGGTGGGTGGGGTTATAGCTGGAGTCACTGTGGTTGACGCACCAGACGCGCCTGATCCACGGAGAGTTGTCTGAATCCCATCCAGCCGAGTAGAGAGATCCTGGAGACAGCGGATGATGTGGCCCTGTGCAGCCTCCTGATGTTCTAGTCGGGCTGCCAGTTCTTGCATCGGCCTGGCCGCTTGATCCTGGTCTCCGGCTGGATTCATTAGGTCAGTGCTTACTGTAACAACTGAGGGCCTGAGCTGACGGGAGGCAGCCTCAGTTGTAGGGGCTGAGATGTACCGGAACCTGGGAGGTTGTATCAGACCCCTGGACATGTAAGTAACATGAATAATAACTGCCCGAAGGCGTGACCACGACAACTTGGATAAAAGTCAATGATGTTTATTATGACAACTCCGCAACACAGCAGCAGTAAAAGAAAACGTAAAAGTCAGCAAAGAATAAATACAGTTCCTGGGTACTACAGGATGGCAGGAGCCACAGGGCACTGGTAGTGTGAGATAGTTCTTATGATCTTCTAGATGGAAAGTCCTTACCAGGCCCGACTGTAGCAATGGAGATAACCCAGGATTGTGCCAGCTGGTGTTCCAGGAAAAGCTGGGTTGCTGAAGATAAAACAGCTGCTGTGGATACTGGCTGGAACCAGACTGTTGTTAGCACGGAGTGGATACTGGCTGGAACCAGTTAAATAATAAATGAACTTGGGAGCGACGAAATATGAACTGAAATGTAGAACTTGAGAGCGGAGAAATAATAATACCGGTGGAGAGTGGTAAAGTGTAGAAAGGACACCGGCCCTTTAAGGGAAGCTGTACTCTGCTGGAAGCTGAGCTGGAAGCAGGTAATGTTGTAGCTGGAAACAGATGAATCCACAATGGATTGGAGAGTCAGGCTACATCGCAGGTGGAATGCTGGTGCGGGTCTCTATGGTGGAAGTCTTGAGACAGGAGCTGGAACCTGGAAGACAATCACAGGAGAGAGACAAACAGGAACTAGGTTTGACAACCAAAGCACTGACGCCTTCCTTGCTCAGGCACAGTGTATTTATACCTGCAGCAAGGAAGGGATTGGCTAGGCAATTATGCAGATTATCAATACTGAGAACAGATTGGTGGAAATGATCAGCTGACAGAATCCAAGATGGCTGCGCCCATGCAGACACTTGGAGGGAAGTTTGGTTTGTAATCCATGTGGTAATGAAAACAGTAATGGCGGCGCCGGCCACCGGAGACAGGAGGCGCCAGGCTGACAGATGCACATCCAACCACGCGGACACAGCGGAGGCCGCGGCTGACGTAATCGCCACTCAGACACTCTGCATGCAGAAGTTCAGGGACGGCGGCGGAGGCCGCGGGAGACGCCATGCCAGGTGTAATATGGCGTTTACTGTGACAGCGTCCCAGAGTGACAGGAGAGGATACAGGAATGTACACATCAGGATAACAGATGGGATCCGGTCCTGGAGCGCTGAGCCAGCCTTAGGAGGCATCTGATGGGTAAGAAATGGCGTCCAGATACCCGGATCGTGACACAGAGATATCAGCCATCCAGCAGCTGGTCCCTCCTCCAGCTCCACACGCCTGGTATGCAGTTTTATAATTTCGTTGGTGGATTGCGCTGGCTCCTAAACTCTGATCCCCAAGTCCCCAGTACCTACTGAAAGGTGAGACTCTCTAGATTTTTATCCTATTAAAGCTAAGAAATCTAGGAACTGGAGATATCTGCGGTCAAGCAAGCTGACCTCCCACCAGCAAATACTGAATATTAAGCCCACTGCACTATCCACCCCTCCCCTACGTATTAAACATCCCCTACTACCCTGGAAGTCATGTACCAGAGCCACTTAATTCAGCCCAATGCCCCTTCTACAGTTTAGTGTTCTCCCTCTCGCCCTATCAGCGCAGTAAATGAGTAATTAGCAGATATTAATGCTCCAGGACCTACATGCTGAGCGGAAGATAGAACACCATCTACCACCTGCGGGACATCAAAGCTGCCGCTGATAGCACCCCACTACCCTACCGCTGGAGGATGGGTAGGGGGGCCAGTGCACTGCTGTGCCCAGGGGAGTACACTGCTGTTAAGATGGCCCTGGGAGCAGAGGCACCTTACCTGCCCTCGACCGCGGCTAGTGTGACTTTCTAACCCAGAAGGTAGGCACATGGAGCCAGGGAGTCTGTTCCCGCAGGTTGCGACTAGGGTGTCCAATCCTGGGCTATTTTCTCAAGCCTGGAAATTGGGATTGAAAAATGATCAATCCCGGGATTCCAGGGATTGGCTGCTTTTCAATGTATCCCACCCTCCCTGCCCTGACCAGCCCAGATAACTAAGCATAATCTGGAAAGGAGGGGTGCTGGGCCACTTGCTGTGAGGTCCAGGTGGGCAGTGCGGTGGTGAGGTCCAGCGGCTGGGCGGGCAGTGCTGTGGTGAGGTCTGGCGGCTGGGCGGGTGGCTGCGCAGCATTACCTCTGACTTCACGTCACGCTGTGCAGTGCGCCCAGCCAGAGCAAGGGGGAGCTGAGCAGGGGAAGCTGGGTAGCGTTTGAGCTTCCTGAGGACGCTCAATGCTGCCCAGCATAGAAAATACTAAAGTGGTGGCCAATCCCGAAATCCCTGGGATTGGAAGCTGCAATACCAGGATTGAATCCTGGCCAATCTTAGGCCAGAATCCCCCCGATCCCGTGATTGGCCACCCTAGTTGTGGTCTACCTTCACGTGTTGGGCTGTGACACAGAGGTGACAAGCAGTATGGAGGGGTGTGGAGCCAGGGCATCACTGTGCTGTTCTAAAGCGCCTGCCCTGCAGCAGCTGCATCCTTGGCAGGACAGCTCCAGAGGCCTCATAAAAGGTTAAGCTCACCCTGCTCCTTCCTGGCAGTGGGTCTCCCACAAGGTGACTGCCCTCCTGCGGGTCACTCTCTGACCCCCGCCAGACCCCTATACACTGCATCTAGGTGCTCTTTTAGGAGGAATACCATTTAGGGAGAGATTCCTCTCAGTCTTCCAGCATTGGTAGTGGCAACCTGCTGCCGGTCTGATGGGCTGCATACCACATGATCAGCGTATCTCAGAAGTTGAACAGCAAACTCAGACTTGGAGGATGAGCTCTTGGCGGCCAAGGCTACATTATCCTTGTAGGAGACGACGATATCCTCCATGCGTGACAAGTTGGAGGATTTGGAGAACAGAAATTTAAGAAATAATATTCGTATCATTGGTCTCCCTGAAACAGTTAAGAATGTTTACCTTCTGCCCTTGGTCTCAGAATGGTTGCCTCGTGAACTGGGTTGTGTGCCTGCCGACAGTTCAATCCTAGTGGAGAGGGTGCATCATGACGGCCTTGGCAGGCAGATGTCCAGGGATCGTCCATGTCCAGTCATTCTGTGCATCCTTAAATTATGCTAATAAAGTCCGTCTCCTGGATGCCTACTAAAAACATTTGGATCTTCAATACCATGAGGCCAAACTGCTGCTATTCCAGGACTTTTCCTACATGGTGGCTATGAAGAGGAGAGACTTTGCACCCGCTTGTAAAAAGTTGTTTTAGATGGGTCATCACTTTTCCTTGTTGTATCTGGCTAAACTATGTGTCTTCCATGATTGGAATCCTTTTTTTCTGGATTCCCCACAAGCGGCAAAGAACTTTGTTGACTCTCTATCATCACACTCTTCAACTTGTTGAACGGACTAATTCTCTGTTCTTTCACCTGAAGTCTAGCCCTCTTGGCCATTCAAGCTCAGGTTTTCTACATTGATTATTGATTTTGCAGTTCATTTTATGTGCAAGTCATTGCTTAACTTTTGGTCAAGCTCACTTGTACCTACCGCAACTTATATTCTCCAGTTTACATCGTTGCATTATGATTCTATATGCATGTTCCTACGGCCTAGTGTTACCCTGCTCTCTTTTTCTCACACAGTCTTTCTCCTCTGCCTTCCCTCCCCTTCTGGCACTTCAATATTTTCCTCAGACTATGACGATCCTGGGGATTGCCCTCTTGGGTTCTAAAAGTATTTAAAATGTTGTCGTATTTATGTTTTTTTATTTTCTTGCTGTTTCATCAGTTCACAGTTACAGCATGGCACCATAGGCTTATGTGCTCTTTTCTATGCCCACTCCCATGGCTTCTGTGCTCTTTTCTAAGTTAGTAGGGTTTATGTGTCTTATTGTTCTGTGGCCTAAGGTGGGAGTAAGATAAAATGTCCACTAATGTTGCTAGCTCCACAAGGGTACAGTCCTCATTGAAGTTTGTCTCCTGGAATGTAGAGGGACTGAACCCCCTGATTAAAAGGCGTAAAGCCTTAGCACATTTAAAACATCTTAAATCAGATATAGCGTTCTTACAGTAGACTCACTGAGATGTGAAAGACCCTAATGACCTTAAGGATTCTTGAGTGGGTGACTTTAAAACTGCCTCCTTTACGGCCAAACGTAGGGGTGTCTTAGTCCTTTTTAGATGCCAATACCTGGTATCATGTGAGTATACCTTTTATTTTCGTCCTCATCACTCCTCTTCGAGGATTGACTTCTGGCTTCTTGTGGACTCCCTTTATCATAGAGTAATTGAATCAGGTATTGCCTTTATTGCTTTATCTGACGACGCTCCGGTGTGGTTTACTTTATCCTTAAAAGACCCGATATCCACATCCTATAATTGGAGGTTTCCCTCCTATTTGGCCAAATCTACTAATTTCCGTAGTCATCTAGAAATGGCTTTTCTCAATTATGCAAAAGATTATGTGAACAATCTAGTAGATATTTACTTATTTTGGGCTGTGGTCAAACCTGTGGTAAGGGGTCAGGTTATGGAATATGTGGCCAAGAAACGTAAAAAACTGAATTTAGTTATTGATGATCATAGTAAAAGAGTAGCAGCTGTCTATGATTCTCTGCTTTTAACTGACACCTCTGCAACTAGGCAAATTTACTTGGATGCTAAGCATGCATCTGATGCCTTATGTATGGAAAGGGCCAAATTTTCCCAGGATATGCAACACAATAGATATTTTTGCGGCTGCAATAAATCTGGGAAGTTACTTGCGAACCTAGTGCACTCTCATACTGCCCCATCTCGTGTTCTGCAAATTATCCTTCTGTCTGTCTGAGACCTGTTACTGATTTGTTAGGCATTTCTAAGTTGTTTCAAGACCATTACCAATAACTGTACGAGGCTTTCCCTGACTCTCCAGTTGAGGGCATGCAGTTTCTTCTAAGGGTGAACTTAACTGTCCTCACTGAGGATATAAGGGAATCCTCAACCTCCAAATGTATGTCACCTGGCCCGGATGGTTTATTACCAAATGCTTCAGGAACATTTATTGCCCCACCTCCTTACTCTATTTAATTCTCTGCTCACAGGGAATGTTCATCCCTCTAACTTTACCGAGGCTAGGATTGTTGTGTTTCTGAAGTCGAGTAAAGACCCCAACCAGGTACAAACCTATAGTCCTACTGTATATCTTTGTTGAATCAAGACTGAAATTGTTTACCAAATTGTTGGCTCAATGTTTGTAGATTATTCTTCCCCAGATTTTACATCCATTACAGAATGGCTTTGTAAATGACAGTACTTCGGTACACAATGTGCACATGCTAGTGGCTGCTATGCATCGTCTTCACCAATTAGGCAATTGAGAGGCCATAGTAGTCAGCTGTGACACTGATAAGGCATTCAACCGTGTTTCCTGGTTACATATTCTGACGCTACTACATATCCAACAGTTTGGTCCTGACTTCATTAGGGTTTTTCACTTAACAATTAATGGTTTGAACTCGCTTCCTTTTACGCTGTCCAGGGGGACCCGCCAAGGTTGTCCCCTCTCTCCGTTGTTGTTTAACTTGGCCCTAGACCTACTGATACTGTACGTA
Organism: Pseudophryne corroboree; assembly: GCF_028390025.1. Classification (NCBI taxonomy): domain Eukaryota; kingdom Metazoa; phylum Chordata; class Amphibia; order Anura; family Myobatrachidae; genus Pseudophryne; species Pseudophryne corroboree. The sequence goes on from NC_086446.1 coordinate 697,135,695, forward strand.
CTTTTTTCAATGACACTGCTTGGGAAGGGGTTTAACTGGGTGATATAGAAATAAAGATGTCGGCTTTTGCAGGCAATTTGCTTTTCATATTTTACTCATCTAAAATCAGCATTGTCCGGTTTACAATGTACGCTAAATGATTTTAGGAAAAGATCTGGTTTCTTGATACATTTTTGAAGCTTTGGCACTGCATGCTTATGCTAAATTGGGGTGGGGTTCCTCATTCCCCTTACGCTGGGCTCAGGACTATTTGGTGTACCTGGGTTTAAGATTTTCTAGTGATATACATAATCTTTATTCAGTGAATTTTTCTCATTTTATATCTCAAATGTTAGCCGATTTTGATAAATGGAGCCATCTTCCACTCTCCTAAATTGATCGCTGTCACTTACCCAAAATGGTATCTTTTCCTTGTCTTCTCTATCCAATCCAGATGCTTCCTTTTCTTCTAGCTGACCATGATATCACTTCTATAAACAGGGCATTAACCAAATTCATTTGGGCCGGTAAACATCCCAGGATGTCATCGCATAAATGACAGCAATCACTGTTGTTGGGTGGTATTAACCTCCCCAATGCTCAAGATTATGCCCTTGTGTCAAATTTAAAATATGTACTGGATTACGTGGGAAGCGTTGACAATTTTCTTCATCGGGCCCTTGATCAGGCATTTGTCACCGACAGTTCTCTAGTAGCCCTATAACACACGTCAATGTCTTCTCTTCCTTTGGTTGTGAGGGATAATCCCTTATTGTATGCCCATTGTGTGGCTTGGCGAATTTCTCGTAGATGCCTACATTTGTCGTATACCCATTCACTGTTTTTACCACTGGTATACAATTGTGATTTCAGGGTGGTAATGCGGATGTGGTCTTTAAAACTTGGCATCTCCATGGCCTTAATTTGGTGCACCCATTTTTGGATGCTGACTGTTCCTCCATTCTCACCCTTTACAGACTCAAGGACTTATTTCCTGATGTTCCCCTTCCTTTATTTGCCTATTTTCAAACCTGCAGCTATGTTGTGAGACTACTTACTGACATCCAGCCTACTGACAGAACTAATTCTCTAGATGTTCTGATAAGAAGATGTAGGGGTGGGCCATTTTCCACTTCACTACTGTATGATCAGATCAGGAAATAGTTGGAGGTTTCCAAAATCACTACAGCCCTGACCAAGTGGAAGAACACAGTCCCTGAGCTTTCGTAACAAACTATAGTTAAATCCTCGGTTTTGCTGAACAAGCAGCTGATCTCTTCCACTTTTCAGAAATGCAATACAAAATATTACACAGAGCCTATTATACTCCGAAATTATGTTGTATAAATGGGGGTATAGGATAACTCTAACTGCTTCAAATGTTCTTTGCCTTACGCTGATATTCTCCATTGTCTGTGGTTGTGTAATATTGTACACTCATTTTGAACTGATGTCCAATCCAATATAAATAATGTTTTACATGTCTCGTTCACGGCCCTGTAAAATCATTATACACCATCTGTAGCCTTCTATACGAGTTTGCCTATTACTGGCAAAGGTAGCGTCCGTGGCTAAGAAAACTATCTTATCTAGATGGATTTAGTCAGAACCCATCGCATTGTCGCCAATGCTCCCCAGACTTGCCTATGTTTACCAAATGGATTGGGTTGAATGTTCACTAGATGTTGAATCTAGAGCACCAAAATTCTTTGATGTGTGGCTGCCTTATATATATATATATATATATATCTATATCCTTCTTTGATGCTTTAAAGACACTAGTTAACTTTGATGTGGAGATGGCTGTTTCACTTTCATGGTGTCACAGCCACTATTACGCTTACATTTTTTTACCATCTGGATTTATTTATTTATTTATCTGCTTTTCATTTCTAGAATTCCAGTGATGTGTCTACGGTAAATTGTGTCATCCCTTACTCATTAACTGTGCAATCATAAAAACTACTAACTGAACACAGCAAATGTACACACGCTGGAGATACACACAGATGACAGGAGTAAGCATAGCAGGGTTTAACATAGCTATTGTTCAGGTGGGAAATAGGAAAACTACATAATTTGAATTTTAATACACCTCTCCTAAGGGGATGAAAAGGGTGTTGGCATAATGACATCATCACCGATGCGTGACTTGCGTTGCGTTAACGATAACTCCCAAACGGACAAGCGGATCAAACTTTGGATATCACCTCCAGTGTATAGAATTTCATGAACTACAAAAATGGTCCTGTCACTTTTTCTGTATCTCTCACTGACTCATCACTAATTCTCTTACTTCCCGATACGGTAGGAAGCTGAAATGTAACATAGGTATTCTTCAGGTGGGAAATAGCAAAACTACATAATCAGAATTTCAATAAACCTCCCCTAAGGGGATGAAAAAGGGTAGACATAATGACTTCATTACCGATGCGTGATGTGCGTTGTGTGAACGATAGCGCCCAACCGGGCAATCGGATCAAAATGTGAAATACACCTCCAGTGGGTTGAAATTAATAAACTAGACAAAATGGTCAAGTAACTTTTTACCGTATCTGCTATGGGTACTCCTTGGGTAACGCTAAGAACCATGGATTAATATTTACTTACATTAAGACGTCTAAAATTTACATCTCTATAGATTTACTAAATTTTCAACACTCATTTATATTTACAACCGTGAAAATCAGAAACACCCTCGTGTGAAGAACGGGTAGAACGGCTAATCCAAACTTATATTTAAAAGCAGTTGCATAACAAGAGGCTTGATGGCCCCTGGCAGACTGTCAAGGTGAGCCTATTTGATTTTTGTAAACCTTTAGGTGTACATATTTTATCATGTAGATCTATCTTGCCAGGCCTCCTCCCCTTCTAGAATGTAAGAGGAAAGAAACAGAAGGAAATCTGTATTGTTGACGCACTGAGGAGATATGAATTTATTCTGAAATATAACCTTTATTTGATATGCATTAAAATAGAGTTGGATATCGTCCTGAACAGCAGTGAAATATAAGAGTTAAAATGACAGTACTAACAAATATGTGAAAAGACTGGAAAAATGTGAATAAAGAGTTAAAAACGTGTCCACATGTGTTTCACGTCTAATTCTTAGGAGTTGCTGAGATGACTTATATATCAATAGTCTTTATCCAATATCAAAAAGGCTGTCACAATCTATGATGTTGGAACCCGCTATATTACATCAGTGGTCTAAATGTTTACTCTTCATGTGTGTATCTTCTTCACTCCATGAAGATTACCATCTGACGGGTACTCCCCCTTGTGCAGTAGAAATATGTGGACTATAGATTCAAATAAATGCACATATATCACCCAGTTTCAGATAAAATTATCTTTGAGTATATGTGGTTGCTTTAGTCTTAATTTCCCTATTGCTGTAGATATAATTCTCTACTGAAATACGGATCTCCAAGCATCAGGAGTCCTACACACTTACTGTCTATACCTTCAGAGGATCTATTATATGTGTGGGTTAAGTTGCTTCGGAGGTTATAATATTCCCCACTTGTTATGGGAAACGGCCTACGTGTATATTAATACACATCGGCTCTGTTTTAATCTATCAGGAGTATGGCTAGAAATTGCTTATATTAGGGGTATAGCAGCCCCAATTTTTCTTAGAAAGCAATCCACCTGTAGACTCAACTCATTTCCTGTGCGTCTGTAGTATATTAACACTGAGGATTATTATGTGTATCCTCAATTAATTATAGTGTATTTCTCATTTACATAAAGATTTCCCATTAGTCAATGTAAATCACTGTTATGCCATTAAAGGAATAAACCTTATTTGATTGGTTAACAGTAACAGTGAGGTTAATGGTGGGGTATAACAGTCCAAGCTTAAATATAAAGTGACCCACAAATATATTGGTTGTGGTAGCTTTAAGGAATAATTCCTATTTTTTGGCTACCAATATGTATAGAATAATAACTAAGAGGTATAGTACTGTTAATCCTTGTGTCACATAATTATTCTTAAATTGTTAGGCTTCAGGTATAGGGAAATTTATTTTTGTTTGTGTTAAATTTATTACATTCATCAAAAAACCTTAGTTTATAAAGCAACCACTATATAGGGAGACCTGTTATAATTTTAGATCAGTGATAGTCCTAAAATAAAATTATGTATAGATATTGCGGGTATCTCAAAAAGTGTGTGTCATGATGTCATATATCCTGGCTGTCATTTATGCCACAGTCATAAAATTATAACTTTTATTAATGAGAATCACAACTTTAACATAGACTCTTTTGCTGGTAGTTGCTTCAATAATATCTTAGGACACGTAACTGTCCTCTGGCTCCTGTATGTTGCCAGTTCAATTGCTACAGTGTGTTGTGTTCTGTGTATTGAATTGAGACATGCAGCTGCTACTGGCTTCTCAATGTTGCCAGTTTGTTACAATATTCCTGTCTCAGCTATTTGAATGTGTTACAATTATACACAGTTGCAACAATGCTTTATTACAACACTACTGATGTCTGTAGCTACCAGCACAGTGTCAAGGATTTGTAACACTTTACCAGCTATCATTAAGTATGTCCGTTTAAGCAGCTGGTATAGACTTAGCCGCAGCTTAATACAGTCTCCCTCTTCCTAAAGACTGTTAATGAGGACTATTAATTGTCACCATATTTAAATACATAGATTTCTGGACGAAGCTGCGACAAGCGCAGTGAAACACGCGTGTAGGGCACAGCGTGTCCACATGTGTTTAGTGTGTGAATGCTACAATGCAAATATATTATTATAGGATGTTAGCTGGCAGTCTGCAGCAATAAGGATACTCACCGCAGAGGGCTGTAAACTATGTGTAATGTCATGATGCTAATACAGGAATCATTATAGGAGACTAGCTGTTAGCCGTGAGTGACAGGGACATTTTAGCATAGAGGGCTGAATATACAGATTAGATGAAGGGACATTGATTGCCCAATCTCCAGAAATCTATGTATTTAAATATGGTGACAATTAATAGTCCTCATTAACAGTCTTTAGGAAGAGGGAGACTGTATTAAGCTGCGGCTAAGTCTATACCAGCTGCTTAAACGGACATACTTAATGATAGCTGGTAAAGTGTTACAAATCCTTGACACTGTGCTGGTAGCTACAGACATCAGTAGTGTTGTAATAGAGCATTGTTGCAACTGTGTATAATTGTAACACATTCAGATAGCTGAGACAGGAATATTGTAACAAACTGGCAACATTGAGAAGCCAGTAGCAGCTGCATGTCTCAATTCAATACACAGAACACAACACACTGTAGCAATTGAACTGGCAACATACAGGAGCCAGAGGACAGTTACGTGTCCTAAGATATTATTGAAGCAACTACCAGCAAAAGAGTCTATGTTAAAGTTGTGATTCTCATTAATAAAAGTTATAATTTTATGACTGTGGCATAAATGACAGCCAGGATATATGACATCATGACACACACTTTTTGAGATACCCGCAATATCTATACATAATTTTATTTTAGGACTATCACTGATCTAAAATTATAACAGGTCTCCCTATATAGTGGTTGCTTTATAAACTAAGGTTTTTTGATGAATGTAATAAATTTAACACAAACAAAAATAAATTTCCCTATACCTGAAGCCTAACAATTTAAGAATAATTATGTGACACAAGGATTAACAGTACTATACCTCTTAGTTATTATTCTATACATATTGGTAGCCAAAAAATAGGAATTATTCCTTAAAGCTACCACAACCAATATATTTGTGGGTCACTTTATATTTAAGCTTGGACTGTTATACCCCACCATTAACCTCACTGTTACTGTTAACCAATCAAATAAGGTTTATTCCTTTAATGGCATAACAGTGATTTACATTGACTAATGGGAAATCTTTATGTAAATGAGAAATACACTATAATTAATTGAGGATACACATAATAATCTTCAGTGTTAATATACTACAGACGCACAGGAAATGAGTTGAGTCTACAGGTGGATTGCTTTCTAAGAAAAATTGGGGCTGCTATACCCCTAATATAAGCAATTTCTAGCCATACTCCTGATAGATTAAAACAGAGCCGATGTGTATTAATATACACGTAGGCCGTTTCCCATAACAAGTGGGGAATATTATAACCTCCGAAGCAACTTAACCCACACATATAATAGATCCTCTGAAGGTATAGACAGTAAGTGTGTAGGACTCCTGATGCTTGGAGATCCGTATTTCAGTAGAGAATTATATCTACAGCAATAGGGAAATTAAGACTAAAGCAACCACATATACTCAAAGATAATTTTATCTGAAACTGGGTGATATATGTGCATTTATTTGAATCTATAGTCCACATATTTCTACTGCACAAGGGGGAGTACCCGTCAGATGGTAATCTTCATGGAGTGAAGAAGATACACACATGAAGAGTAAACATTTAGACCACTGATGTAATATAGCGGGTTCCAACATCATAGATTGTGACAGCCTTTTTGATATTGGATAAAGACTATTGATATATAAGTCATCTCAGCAACTCCTAAGAATTAGACGTGAAACACATGTGGACACGTTTTTAACTCTTTATTCACATTTTTCCAGTCTTTTCACATATTTGTTAGTACTGTCATTTTAACTCTTATGTTTCACTGCTGTTCAGGACGATATCCAACTCTATTTTAATGCATATCAAATAAAGGTTATATTTGAGAATAAATTCATATCTCCTCAGTGCGTCAACAATACAGATTTCCTTCTGTTTCTTTCCTCTTACATTCTAGTTTCAATACCCTGTAGTTGACAGCACCCCCTGAGTACATTTAATAATATATGATATAGGAAAGGGGTTCGCCAAGTGAATGTATGGTGATGAATCACATACACTCACAAGAAATACAATAAACAAATACATAGTGAGTGTGCAGATACCCAATCTGTGTGTCTCCTCCCCTTCTAGCCTGTAAGCAAAGCCGATAAGGTTATAAAGGTTTTGCGCTCTTACTGCATCGCCATCGTATGGTTTTATTAGAAGTCACAACTCTAAAAAAACACTAAAGAAAAGGATGGATATCTGCACTGTCAGTCGGACCTCCACAAATGCTGCAGCTATGTAGGTACCAACGGAGCCAAACAGCGAATTGGCAGACAAGGATGGAGATGAACAGGATGCCGGTCAGAGGGTTAGCTGCGGGAACACCAACCTCAACAGGCAGACCCCAATGACAGAGGAGCCTTCTCAGGTAAGCAGCAAACAGCAGGGGGTCAGACAGAACCAGCAGACATAGCATCAGTGTGTTAGTGGCAGACAATGACCCAAGAGTCTAGAAATCAGTGCCACAGCTTTGGGTCTATCAAGACACCGGACCTCGAAGATGCTACTGCAACCACCATGCGCCAGGTGAGAGAGTCTCTGCTGCAGCAGAAAGCTGGAGACCTTCATGCAGGTAAGGTGATGATGAAGGAGACCATATTAGAAGAGTCAGCAGATCTCTGAAAATGCGTCCTCACTAAATGGCATTTAGGCCACGCCCCCAGAAGTCACATTTCTAATTGCACTGAATAACATAATAGTACCATGTAAACAGAAGTAAATTGCCAAACCACATATGCACAATGCGACCAGTCAGATACATAGTGTGGGCGGCTGCAGGGAAGAGAAACTTCCCACAGCTGCTGCTCTCAGAGGGCCCTTTCGGTCCCTTTGCCTCCCTGCACCCTCCGCCAGTGTTTGCCGTGCTGCCGATCACTGCTGATCGGTCAGCGCGACAGGAGCTCCTACCTGGCGTCTGACAATAGCAGCCACTGGGGAAGTGTAAATTAGCCCCCCTAGTGTGTACCTGGAGGCTGGGCGGCTGTGAAAATGAAAGTCATGATGGTTGCAATGTTCACGATGTTATTGCTGGTGCCAATTCGATGTTTCCAGATGTCTGAAACAACGATTTGTTACAATTAAAACAAAATATTTTTTTATATAATCATTTTGGATAAGTTTAAATACATTAACCACACTTCCCTCCGATAAGATGCTCTTTCTTCCACTTCAGCAGATGTGTATTTCAAACATAAAGGGAGGAAGAAAAGTAAAAAAAGATCTTTGACCCCCAAAGGGTCAACTTGACAAAGTTCCTTTGGGGGTTGAAACGCGTCGGCGGGTAAGTCTGCTCTGGAATTGTGGTGACCACAGACAAAGAGGAAAGGAGAACATGCTTATGAACAGGGCCCTGTTTTTGTTTTATATCTACAGCTACCTCTATATACCCCGATATGAGTTAAATCGCATTTATGTTGACTGTTTCCTATGTTTATGAATTAATGAAGCTTTTATACAAACCTTCTCACCACTTTATGTCCCTTTATACCCATGCTGAGGGTCTATCTGTGCTAGAGAACAAGAAAACAACGGAAGGCCTCTAGCTGAAGACCCACCAGATGTGTCTACTATTATTACTAGCATTGTGAGTGCTTTGTTTGGTGGGCATCCCAACAATATTATATACAGTGACAGTAATAACCTGTTGTGGATGGTTATTTGAGATGCCTGATCATTACCTACCATTGTGAGTGTTTAGTTAAAGGGGAGCACTTCACCATACTGCAATATAATTCACAGATTACCATATGTGTGTGTCCCACAAGTTGATTACTGGGAAACAAGTGCACCCTTACTGTATTACACAAAGATCTTTTTTTGCTTTTCTTCCTCCCTTTACGTATGAGCTACACATCTGCTGAAGGTGAAGGAAAGGGCATATTATCAATGGGAAGTGTGGTTACTGTTTTCTTTATAGCCTAATGTTAAGTATTAGAAACTGTGTTTAAACTCTGTATGTCTAGGGAAAAGGTGCAACCTCATTTTTTTATACTATACTGAGGCTGCTAAAGGGTGCGTACTAGGACCATATAATTTTGTATTACCAAGATTAAACACATGTTCTTCACCTAATTCATGCACTAAAAAAATTTCAATTTCTGAGAATGTGTTTGGGGGAAGAAAATGTCCGTTAAGTGGTTAAAAAGGTAAAATGTTTATGTTTTGGACATGTTACTTCCAGTGTAGTTGGGTTCTAGGCAACAGGAAACCCCCACCACCCCCAGGTGCAAAAAAAGCGTGTTATGGTAAACTTACCATGGTTAACACTCTTTCTGCAAGGTACATTGGGTTCCAAAGGGAAACATTGTCGTGTAGAGTGGATCTTGATCCAGAGGCACCAACAGGCTAAAGCTTTAGGCTGTCCCAGGATGCATTGGGGCCTCCTCTATAACCCCGCCTCCAGGCACTGAGAGCTCAGTTTCGTTAACCAGTCCAATCATAGGCGTGCGCAGCTAATTTTATTAGGGGGTGCACTGCCTTAGGGACATGTCTAGCACCGCATTTTGGGCGTGTCTATCACTGTCTTTTGGCAGTGTCTAGCACTATTTTACACTCTCTCAGTAAAATCACATGGCTTAATATAATTTCTCCCTAGGTCCTAATAATAAAGTAGATATAATACACCCCAGAGAAATAAAAAGAAACATAATGGTGTGACCACCGGCCGGTAGTGACTGTCCGCTACGGCATTACCCTGAGTCCTAGCTGCCGCTGCACCCTATCTCTGCTTACACTTACCCAACCTATCCCTGACCCAGTGGCAGAACTAGAGAGTAGTGGGCCTAGGTGCATATGCATTCCCCTCCCCCACCACACATACACCCCACCCCTTGCCCCCCAGGACCTACACACTGATTTTGAATGGGCCACACTGCAAAAAAATGGGAGATTTTGGAGGCCGAACATTTGAGTTTTAATATAACACAACAAGTAAAGTTTAAAATTTACACATGTGCCATCAGAGCCACATTGACCTCTTTCTTTGTTATCAGATCCCTCCTCCGCAGGGCACCATCATTTGTCACACGTCACCATGCTCACCAGCTACTGACAGTAGTGCCACTTATAGACGTTACACCACACAGTATGAGCCGCAATTAACGTTATGCCACACAGTATGAGCCAAATTCACATTACGCCACACTGTATGAGCCAAAATTCACGTTACGCCACACAGTATGAGCCGAAATTCACGTTACGCCACACAGTATGAGCCAAATTCACATTATGCCACACAGTATGTGGCATAATCCTTTGAGGTTTGGCACTCCCACCAATAACTATGAAATGCTCTGATGCCACTCCTTTGGATAATATAAGCAATATAACCAGTTGGATGGCACTCAGAGAATGCACAGCATACCCAATCAAGGAGACAGAGTTGCGTGTCAAACACATTGCCGCCACCCAGAAAGAAATTCAAACACATTGCCGTCACATGGAAAAAATGTCACATTGCCGCCACACAGGAAAAATGTCACATTGCCCCCACACAGGAAAAATGTCACATTGCCCCCACATGGGAAATTTTTATATACATATATATTTATATATACTCTATACTTTATTATATACACAGCGTCCCATAAGGTGATGGTCAACATCAGGACGAAAATGATTGTATCATTGAAACGTTGACCGTTCTAGGAGACTGTGTCCTGTTTTAATCAAGCGTGCCGCTACCACATGAAAGTATATATATATATATACTGTATATAAAAAGAGAGAGAGAGAGAGAGAAACAAAACCCCCGCCTCTCCGGTCTTACGTATAGCTGGCTCAGGTGCCTTTCTCCTAGGTATTTAGCCCCGCAGAGCGTGCTATTTGTCTGAGGAAGGAGATTGTTACCCCGAAACGTCACAAAATAAATCGCACGCCTTGCGGGGCTTTTTGCACTAAACCAGTGTTCTATGAGTCTCTGCGTGCCGCCTACATTTTGGAGGAGTTTTATATATATATATATATATATATATATAGCAAGCATGGAGGCGGCACTCAGACGAATAAGACAACAGACAGTTGTGTACTTCAATATATATATATATAGATATATATATACACAAAATAGATATATATATATATAGATATATACATAGATATATATAGATATATATAGATATATATATATATAGATATAGATATATATAGATATATATAATTATAGGTAGGGCCAAAAGCTAGCAACATCTGCATCTGCTGCACCTTTGTCATGAGCATGCTCCACTGTCGCCAGAGCCCCTCTATATGTACCAGACAGAAACCAATTACGCCCACACAAACTGGACTCACCTGTTCCCGTTGTGTGGCACCTGCAGCCGCGGGTCCGCGTTAACGGAAATACTTGGTCACACCATGGCAACATATATATATACATGTGACTGCTTATGTAGGTTGAGTGCCAGACTGACCACTACAATTTACATTAAACATATATATATGTGTGTATGTATATATATATATATATATATATATATATATTCTATACAAACACACAAACTTACTTTTTAAGATATCAATATGCCTCTGTCCTACACTTCTTGATGCTTTGTGGTAGGTGGGTATGAGGATGGCGTGGGCGGGCGGACGGGGGTGGGGGGCTGGCTGGCAGACTAGCCGGAGTAAAGTGACTCCGCAAAGGCACATGGGAGGAGGGCTGCTGCGGCTAAGCATGCGCAGCAGCCCTCCTCCAGGATCAGTGCAGCCATATTTGTAATTGGCAGGCCGATGGAAAACGGGCAGCGGTAGCTTTTTTCCACAGGGAGGGAGAGGAGGTCCGGCAGCAGCGCCGCAACTATGTGTACTCTTCGGTGCTCTCCCTCCCGCAGTGTGAGCTGCTTTGCCGGGCCGGCTGGGCGCGTGGTGTGCATTGTCACATCACGCGGCGGAGTCAGTCGTCCTCCTCCTCTCTCTTCCTCCCCCTCGCCACCGGCTAGTAAAGCATACACAGCACAGCACATACTGCGCTCTTGAGCGGTCCAGCGGCATCTAATAACAAACCATCAGGCTGGGGCAATCATCACTGTGCTCAGTGCTGCAGCAGGCATGGCGTGTGGGGGGTGCCGAACATTAGGGGGTGCCTGTGCGCACCAGGCACCCCCCGTGCGCACGCCTATGAGTCCAATGCAGGAACATGCATTTGTCAGAATGGATCCGACAAGGGCTATTCAATGAACGGGCAAATCCGACTGTCGGATTTGGCCATTCCCGATGTTCCCTCCGCACTGCTGCTGACAGCACTCAGCTGCTGTCCCGTCCTCCTCCCAGCTCGTCCTCATCATTGCTGCTGGGAGAGAGTAGGCTGGCCAGGGGGAGGTCCATCGGAGGTAGTACCCTGCAGCCCTCCACCCCGCTCCCCCATATCATGTCCTCAATACGACTTTTTTTAAAGTCGGATTGAGATTGTCGGAAAGGGGGCCAAAACCTGTTGGATTTGGCCCCGTTTCCGACAGAAGCACGCGGATTGGCGGCTATTCCGCCGATCCACGTGCTTTCCGACAAGTCAAATTTCCCGACTTGTCGGAAAACTGAGGAGGGGGGGGGGGGATTTAATAGGTCGGAACCCCTTCCGACCTTAAAAAGTCGAAAACTGACGTCTTTCCGGCAAGACGGCAGTTTCGACTGTAAGTGAATATACTCCTATGTATCAGGAACATGAGGCAGTGAATAAATCATACGCACAAGTGCAATGGGACTCTGACTTGCAAATCACCTTCACACCTCAGCAATGGGCATCTATCTATCCAACCACACATCGATTCTCTAAATGCTATAACCATTTCGAAATGCAATTTAAATTGTTGCAGAGGCTGTATTTTACACCAGCTAAACTACATAAAATTTAGCCTACCCAATCGAAATTTTATTGGAGGAACTGTACAGAAATTGGTGACAACTTCCATGGATTAGGAGTTGCCCTTAAGGGGCATACACACGGAGTGATATGAGCTAACAATATGGTCTATATAGTCTATATCGTTAGAAAAACTAGTGCATATCGTTCCATCTGTATACAACAAACGATAAACGATGTGAGCGCCCGCGAATTGTCATCGATGGTAAAAATAGATTGTGCATGCACATACAATTTTGGCTAGAAACATGACTAGAATATACATATACATAGTCAAAATCGTTCATAGCCAAAATTGTTCTGTGTGCTGTCAATATCGTTTGTCCTGGACTCCAGGAAGTTCAAGGGAAATCGTTAAGCCAAAATCGTTCACAGCAAGAACCACACCGTGTCTATGCCACTTAAGATTCACACAATGGAGATTATTTACAGCTGGATGCTGCCGCGCATTCACACGCAACAGCCACATCCAGGAAGGATGCAGCCGCAGTGTGATTGACAGTGGCAGCCATTGGGGCATTGAGGGGAGGGGGGTCCCGAACAGGGGTAGTCTGGGAGGTTTTAGGGGAAGCTGTGTGACATCACAGGCAGCTACTCCAAAAAAAAAATGGCGCCAGACCACCTGACAGCGGACGCATTGGGAGGCGACCTCACACATGCTGGGCAGCCTTGCCCTGTGCTGGGTGGCCCCCAGCGTGTGAGGAGATGAGGGCAGATTTGGCTGCGTATGCAGCGATCATCTTTGAATAAGGCCCAATGTGGAGAGCGGTGTTTACCTTAGCTTATAAAGTTCATCACATACGTCTTCAGGAGACACCCTCCCTAGCCTTATTTCACATATATCCACTGGATCTGTCTAACTCGGATTAATAAGTTCTGGGTCACATACTTATTGCTACTAGGGTGGCCATAGCCAAAATTGGAAATGTTCCTCACTCGTTGATAGATGGGGCCCTTAGCTTTGGAAGGGACGTGTCCAAAATCTAAACTGCAGCACACAAAGCTGCCCAGCAGTTGTGGGATACACCCAAAAGCAGCCAGCATTTACCCTGCATGCGAAAACAAAAAGAAAACTACATTTATCTGCAGCCCCAATGAATACATACAAAAGACCAGACACAGAAGAGCGTAAAATGGTAGCAGCAGTAGCGGATCTTGATACGGGCACACAGGACTTTTGCCCGGGGCGCCGCCTTCCGGAAGGCGCCGCACCATGGCAAGATCCGCTACTGTTTGACAGTGCCCCCAGCTGTGCCCTCCGCTGTGAAGGGAACTAGACGTTACCCGTCTAGTTTCCCTTCGTGGAGAGGACCTTTGCTGTGCGGTGCGCGACGTCATCGCAGAGTTCTGCAGCGGAGGTCAGCAGCAGTCGGGAATCAGGAGCGAGGATAGTAAGTACAGGTTGAGTATCCCTTATCCAAAATGCTTGGGACCAGAGGTATTTTGGATATCGCATTTTTCCGTATTTTGGAATAATTGCATCCCATAATGAGATATCATGGTGATGGGACCTAAATCTAAGCACAGAATGCATTTATGTTACATATACACCTTATACACACAGCCTGAAGTTAATTTTAGCCAATATTTTTAATACCTTTGTGCATTAAACAAAGTGTGTCTACATTCACACAATTCATTTATGTTTCATATACACCTTATACACACAGCCTGAAGGTCATTTAATACAATATTTTTTATAACTTTGTGTATTTAACAAAGTTTGTGTACATTGAGCCATCAGAAAACAAAGGTTTCACTATCTCACTCTCACTCAAAAAAGTCCGTATTTCGGAATATTTGGATATGGGATACTCAACCTGTATTCATTGTTTTTTCTTTTTTTTTTATGTAAGCGGCGCTACTCTACAGGGGCACAACTCTACAGGGGGCACAAATGGGGGCACAACTCTACAGGGGGCACAAATGGGGGCACAACTCTACAGGGGGCGTAACTGACCACGGCCCTGTATGAAGCCATGCCCCTATTTTCGCCCGGGGCGCCACAAGGGCAAGAACCGGCCCTGGCTAGCAGATAAACTGTGAAAAACAATGAGATCAGGGACAATGGGGGTAATTCAGAACTGATCACTGGGCTGCTTTTTTTGCTGCCCTGCGATCATATAGTCGCCGCCTTCAGGGGGAGGGGAAAAGTGCTGTGCAAGTGTGCGATCGCTTCTTTTGCAGGCTTACGGTCATTAGGTCGACATGGTCATTAGGTCGACATGAGTTTTTTACATTTGTTTCATGTTTTAACTTTTTCATACTTTACGATCCACGTGGACTACGATTGGAGCGGTAACCTGTGCCGAGCGCAGCGGTAGCGGAGTGAGACACCTTGCCCAAAGCATGGCGAGCGAAGCGAGGGGACACGGTGCACTAATAGGGGTTCCCTCGTCACTTTATGAAGAAAACAACACAAAAAAAAGTTAAAAAACCCATGTTGACCTTTTTCCATGTCAACCTAATGACCATGTAGACCTAGTCATCCTGTCGACCAATAGTGGTCGACCTAATGATCGTCAACCTCAATTTTGTCGACCCAATGACCCATACCCCTTTTGCAGAGCTGCACAAAAATCATATTGTGCAGTCTCAGCGCAGCCCAGGACATACTCTTCGTGTGCGATGGAATCCTGCCGATCGGGGCCGGAGCTGACATCAAACACCCTCCCTGAAAACGCCTGGTCCCGCCTGCGATTTTCCGGACACTCCTGGAAAACGGTCAGTTGCCACTCACAAACGGCCACTTCCTTTCAATCAATTTGCGAACGCCCGTGCGTTCGGAATTTGCACACCATCCCGTTGCTAGGCGCTGATGCCTGTTGCTGTTGTGCGACACGCCAGCGCATTGTGGTGCATACGCATGCACAGTTCAGATCTGTTCGCCCGCTGTGCGAAAACGCACAGCATCGATCAGATCTAAATGACCCCCAATGGGAGCAGAAAAAGCAGGTGTTATTTTTATCCCTTTCAATAGCACTATATACTACAGAAAGCTTTAAAAGAAGGGTATTCCTTGTTGTCGGGCCTCCACATTATCCTTAAACTGGTTACACACTAGTGGTTCTCAAACTTTCTTGGTTCAGGGCACCCATAGGGTCTGAGACTTTTTAGTGGCACCCCTAGGTGTCAGCGGGGCCAGTTTGATACATAGGTGTCATACTGTGGTCCCGATTCATAATAATGGGAACTGTGGGGGTCATTCCGAGTTGTTCGCTCGTTATTTTTTTCTCGCAACGGAGCGATTAGTCGCGATTGCGCATGCGCAATGTCCGCAGTGCGACTGCGCCAAGTAAATTTGCTATGCAGTTAGGAATTTTACTCACGGCATTACGAGGTTTTTTCTTCGTTCTGGTGATCGTAATGTGATTGACAGGAACTGGGTGTTTCTGGGCGGAAACTGGACGTTTTATGGGAGTGTGTGAAAAAACGCTACCGTTTCTGGGAAAACGCGGGAGTGGCTGGAGAAACGGAGGAGTGTCTGGGCGAACGCTGGGTGTGTTTGTGACGTAAAACCAGGAACGACAAGCACTGAACTGATCGCACTGGCAGAGTAAGTCTCGAGCTACTCAGAAACTGCACAGAGAAGTATTTTCGCAATATTGCGAATCTTTCGTTCGCAATTTTGATAAGCTAAGATTCACTCCCAGTAGGCGGCGGCTTAGCGTGTGCAAAGATGCTAAAAGCAGCTTGCGAGCGAACAACTCGGAATGACCCGCTGTGTTCTTCAGAGTGAATGAGACTTCTGCAGGAAATTTCAGCGATATCTTCTGCATTAGTCTGTTGGCACATAGCAGTAATTCACAAAACTATGCATAAACTGCTATTCTTACATAATTTTATGAAATAAAATGCTTGACACATAGGCCCATAATCTGGAATAAAAACCCTTAGAGCTGTCACCCTGGAATGGACGCTAGAACACAAGAAGATTGTATTTGCATGCCATTTTCAGGTTTCACCGTGTCGCTTCTGACCAGCTGCCACCATCTTCTCAGCAAAGCAGGAGAGTGATGGTAAGTAGTAAAGAGGGCAGAAAGGGAAGAAAATGGTGGAAGGAAAAAAGGTTTCCTTCCACACACAAACACACACTGGGCCCTGGTGGACGGGGGAACGACGACAGTGATAAGGGGGGGCATGGTGATACAAACGATGATGCCTGAGAGCATACTTACCGACATTTCAAATGTCCTCTCCAGAAGATGCCCGGAGAAGAGAAGCAAGTGGGCGGCGACGAGGGCGGGCTGAGATAATAACATCATTAAGCCCCGCCTACCCACCAGGAAAAGTTCACAGTTGGTTAATATTTGTATAGGGGGCGGAGCTAAAATGACACGATTAGCATATAATGGCATCATTAGGCTCCCCCCCCCAATCCACCCCCTCCCGTCCGCGATTTTGCTGTGTCTTTCTCCACATTCTGCCCACCTCACTAGGAAGTGGGCAGAATGCGGGAGGTGTGCCCACTCTTCTGGGGCTGCAGGGGACTACTCGAAAAACCGGGTGTCTCCCGCAGAATCTAGGAGAGTAGGTAACTATGCCTGGGAGGAGGACATGGTGATACACGCACACACACTGGGGTATGGGTGGGACGGAACATGGTGACACACATACACTAGGTCCTGGGTGTTTGGGACATGGTGACGCGCACACACACTGGGATCTGGGTGGGACGGAACATGGTGACACACATACACTAGGTCCTGGGTGTTTGGGACATGGTGACGCGCACACACACTGGGTTCTGGGACGGGGGAAGAAAACGACATAAAAAAAAATAAGAATTTACTCACCGGTAATTCTATTTCTCGTAGTCCGTAGTGGATGCTGGGACTCCGTAAGGACCATGGGGAACAGCGGCTCCGCAGGAGACTGGGCACAACTAAAAGAAAGCTTTTGGTCTAACTGGTGTGCACTGGCTCCTCCCTCTATGACCCTCCTCCAGACTTCAGTTAGGATACTGTGCCCGGAAGAGCTGACACAATAAGGAAGGATTTTGAATCCCGGGTAAGACTCATACAGCCACACCAATCACACCGTATAACTCGTGATACAATACCCAGTTAACAGCATGACAACAACTGAGCCTCTCAACAGATGGCTCAACAATAACCCGTTAGTTAAACAATAACTATATACAAGTATTGCAGACAATCCGCACTTGGGATGGGCGCCCAGCATCCACTACGGACTACGAGAAATAGAATTACCGGTGAGTAAATTCTTATTTTCTCTGACGTCCTAAGTGGATGCTGGGACTCCGTAAGGACCATGGGGATTATACCAAAGCTCCCAAACGGGCGGGAGAGTGCGGATGACTCTGCAGCACCGAATGGGCAAACTCTAGGTCCTCCTCAGCCAGGGTGTCAAACTTGTAGAATTTAGCAAATGTGTTTGACCCCGACCAAGTAGCTGCTCGGCAAAGTTGTAGAGCCGAGACCCCTCGGGCAGCCGCCCAAGAAGAGCCCACCTTCCTCGTGGAATGGGCTTTCACTGATTTAGGATGCGGCAGTCCAGCCGCAGAATGTGCAAGCTGAATCGTACTACAGATCCAGCGAGCAATAGTCTGCTTTGAAGCAGGTGCACCCAACTTGTTGGGCGCATACAGGATAAATAGCGAGTCAGTCTTTCTGACTCCAGCTGTCCTGGAAACATAAATTTTCAGGGCCCTGACTACGTCCAACAACTTGGAAGCCTCCAAGTCTTTAGTAGCCGCAGGCACCACGATAGGTTGGTTCAGATGAAAGGCTGATACCACGTTAGGGAGAAATTGGGGACGAGTCCTCAATTCTGCCCTATCCATATGGAAAATCAGATAAGGGCTTTTACAAGACAAAGCCGCCAATTCTGATACACACCTGGCCGAAGCCAAGGCCAACAACATGACCACTTTCCACGTGAGATATTTAAATTCCACGGTTTTAAGTGGCTCAAACCAATGTGACTTTAGGAAATCCAACACCACGTTGAGATCCCAAGGTGCCACTGGAGGCACAAAAGGGGGCTGAATATGCAACACTCCCTTAACAAAAGTCTGAACTTCAGGTAGTGAAGCCAGTTCTCTCTGGAAGAAAATCGATAGAGCCGAAATCTGGACCTTAATGGAACCCAATTTGAGGCCCATAGTCACCCCTGACTGTAGGAAGTGCAGAAAACGGCCCAGCTGAAATTCCTCCGTTGGGGCCTTCCTGGCCTCACACCACGCAACATATTTTCGCCAAATGCGGTGATAATGGTTTGCGGTCACTTCTTTCCTAGCTTTAATCAGCGTAGGAATGACTTCCTCCGAAATGCCCTTTTCCTTCAGGATCCGGTGTTCAACCGCCATGCCGTCAAACGCAGCCGCGGTAAGTCTTGGAACAGACAGGGCCCCTGCTGCAGCAGGTCCTGTCTGAGCGGCAGAGGCCATGGGTCCTCTGAGATCATTTCTTGAAGTTCCGGGTACCAAGCTCTTCTTGGCCAATCCGGAACAATGAGTATGGTTCTTACTCCTCTTCTCCTTATTATCCTCAGTACCTTTGGTATGAGAGGAAGAGGAGGGAACACATAAACCGACCGGTACACCCACGGTGTCACTAGAGCGTCCACAGCTATCGCCTGAGGGTCTCTTGACCTGGCGCAATATCTTTCTAGCTTTTTGTTTAGGCGGGACGCCATCATGTCCACCTGTGGCCTTTCCCAACGGTTTACAATCAGTTGGAAGACTTCTGGATGAAGTCCCCACTCTCCCGGGTGGAGGTCGTGCCTGCTGAGGAAGTCTGCTTCCTAGTTGTCCACTCCCGGAATGAACACTGCTGACAGTGCTAACACGTGATTTTCCGCCCATCGGAGAATCCTTGTGGCTTCTGCCATCGCCGTCCTGCTTCTTGTGCCGCCCTGTCGGTTTACATGGGCGACTGCCGTGATGTTGTCTGACTGGATCAGTACCGGCTGGTTTTGAAGCAGCGGTTTTGCCTGACTTAGGGCATTGAAAATGGCCCTCAGTTCCAGAATATTTATGTGTAGGGAAGTCTCCTGACTTGACCATAGTCCTTGGAAGTTTCTTCCCTGTGTGACTGCCCCCCAGCCTCGAAGGTTGGCATCCGTGGTCACCAGGACCCAGTCCTGTATGCCGAATCTGCGGCCCTCTTGAAGATGAGCACTTTGCAGCCACCACAGCAGAGACACCCTGGTCCTTGGAGACAGGGTTATCAGCCGATGCATCTGAAGATGCGATCCGGACCACTTGTCCAACAGGTCCCACTGAAAAGTTCTTGCATGGAACCTGCCGAATGGAATTGCTTCGTAGGAAGCTACCATCTTTCCCAGGATCCACGTGCAGTGATGCACCGACACCTGTTTTGGTTTTAGGAGGCCTCTGACTAGAGATGACAGCTCCTTGGCCTTCTCCTCCGGGAGAAACATTTTTTTCTGTTCTGTGTCCAGAACCATCCCCAGGAACAGTAGACGTGTCGTAGGGACCAGCTGTGACTTTGGAATATTTAGAATCCAGCCGTGCTGTTGTAGCACCTCCCGAGATAGTGCTACCCCGACCAACAACTGCTCCCTGGACCTCGCCTTTATCAGGAGATCGTCCAAGTACGGGATAATTAAAACTCCCTTCTTTCGAAGGAGTATCATCATTTCGGCCATTACCTTGGTAAATACCCTCGGAGCCGTGGATAGACCAAACGGCAACGTCTGGAATCGGTAATGACAATCCTGTACCACAAATCTGAGGTACTCCTGGTGAGGATGGTAAATGGGGACATGCAGGTAAGCATCCTTGATGTCCAGTGATACCATGTAATCCCCCTCGTCCAGGCTTGCAATAACCGCCCTGAGCGATTCCATCTTGAACTTGAATTTTTTTATATATGTGTTCAAGGATTTCAAATTTAAAATGGGTCTCACCGAACCGTCCGGTTTCGGTACCACAAACATTGTGGAATAGTAACCCCGTCCTTGTTGAAGTAGGGGCACCTTGACTATCACCTGCTGGGAATACAGCTTGTGAATTGCCTCTAGCACTGCCTCCCTGCCTGAGGGAGTAGTTGGCAAGGCAGATTTGAGGAAACGGCAGGGGGAGACGTCTCGAATTCCAGCTTGTACCCCTGAGATACTACTTGAAGGATCCAGGGATCCACCCGTATGCAAGCCGACTGATTGCTGAAGTTTTTGAGACGGGCCCCCACCGTACCTGGCTCCGCCTGTGGAGCTCCAGCGTCATGCGGTGGACTTGGAGGAAGCGGGGGAGGACTTTTGCTCCTGGGAACTGGCTGTATGCTGCAGCTTTTTCACTCTACCTCTGCCTCTGGGCAGAAAGGATGCGCCTTTAACCCGCTTGCCCTTATGGGGCCGAAAGGACTGTACCTGATAATACGGTGCTTTCTTTGGCTGTGAGGGAACATGGGGTAAAAATGCAGACTTCCCAGCTGTTGCTGTGGAAACGAGGTCCGAGAGACCATCCCCGAACAACTCCTCACCCTTAAAAGGCAAAACTTCCATGTGCCTTTTAGAATCTGCATTACCTGTCCACTGCCGAGTCCATAACCCTCTCCTGGCAGAAATGGACATTGCACTTATTTTAGATGCCAGCCGGCAAATATCCCTCTGTGCATCTCTCATGTATAAGACTGCGTCTTTAATATGCTCTACGGTTAGCAATATAGTGTCCCTGTCTAGGGTATCAATATTTTCCGACAGGGAATCTGACCACGCAGCTGCAGCACTGCACATCCATGCTGAAGCAATAGCTGGTCTCAGTATAATACCTGTGTGTGTATATACAGACTTCAGGATAGCCTCCTGCTTTCTATCATCAGGTTCCTTTAGGGCGGCCGTATCCGGAGACGGTAGTGCCACCTTCTTTGACAAGCGTGTGAGCGCTTTATCCACCCTAGGGGATGTTTCCCAACGTGACCTATCCACTGGCGGGAAAGGGTACGTCATTAGTAACCTTTTAGAAATTACCAGTTTCTTATCTGGGGAAGCCCACGCTTCTTCACACACTTCATTTAACTCCTCAGATGGAGGAAAAACTACTGGTAGTTTTTTCTCTCCAAACATAATACCCTTTTTTGTGGTACCTGGGGTAACATCAGAAATGTGCAACACATTTTTCATTGCCTCAATCATGTAACGTGTGGCCCTATTGGAAGTTACATTAGTCTCATCGTCGTCGACACTGGAGTCAGTATCCGTGTCGACATCTGTGTCTGCCATCTGAGATAGCGGGCGTTTTAGAGCCCCTGATGGCTTTTGAGACGCCTGGGCAGGCACAGGCTGAGAAGCCGGCTGTCCCATATTTGGTATGTCGTCAAACCTTTTATGTAAGGAGTCGACACTGTCACGTAATTCCTTCCACATAACCATCCACTCAGGTGTCGGCCCCGCAGGGGGTGACATCACATTTATCGGCATCTGCTCCGTCTCCACATAAGCCTCCTTATCAAACATGTCGACACAGCCGTACCGACACACCGCACACACACAGGGAATGCTCTGACAGAGGACAGGACCCCACAAAGCCCTTTGGGGAGACAGAGAGAGAGTATGCCAGCACACACCAGAGCGCTATATAACACAGGGATGAACACTATAACTGAGTGATTTTCCCTTATAGCTGCTTAAATATATATATCTGCGCCTAAATTTAGTGCCCCCCCCTCTCTTTTTTACACTTTGTAGCTTGAAAACTGCAGGGGAGAGCCTGGGAGCGATCCTTCCAGCGGAGCTGTGAGGGAAAAATGGCGCCAGTGTGCTGAGGGAGATAGCCCCGCCCCTTTTTTGGCGGACTTTCTCCCGCTTTTTTATGGATTCTGGCAGGGGTATTTTTCACATATATAGCCTCTGGGACTATATATTGTGATTATTTGCCAGCCAAGGTATAAATATTGCTGCTCAGGGCGCCCCCCCCCCAGCGCCCTGCACCCATCAGTGACCGGAGTGTGAGATGTGCATGAGGAGCAATGGCGCACAGCTGCAGTGCTGTGCGCTACCTTGTTGAAGACCGAAGTCTTCTGCCGCCGATTTTCAGGACCATCTTCATGCTTCTGGCTCTGTAAGGGGGACGGCGGCGCGGCTCCGGGACCGGACGATCGAGGTCTGGCCCTGTGTTCGATCCCTCTGGAGCTAATGGTGTCCAGTAGCCTAAGAAGCCCAAGCTAGCTGCAAGCAGGTAGGTTCGCTTCTTCTCCCCTTAGTCCCTCGTAGCAGTGAGTCTGTTGCCAGCAACAGATCTCACTGAAAATAAAAAACCTAAAATATACTTTCTTTTCTAGGAGCTCAGGAGAGCCCCTAGTGTGCATCCAGCTCAGCCGGGCACAAGATTCTAACTGAAGTCTGGAGGAGGGTCATAGAGGGAGGAGCCAGTGCACACCAGTTAGACCAAAAGCTTTCTTTTAGTTGTGCCGTCTCTTGCAGGGCTGCTATTCCCCATGGTCCTTACGGAGTCCCAGCATCCACTTAGGACGTCAGAGAAAGTTAAAAAAAACTCATGTCGACCTTGTTCATGTCGACCTAATGCATGTCAACCAATAGTGGTCGACCTAATGACTGTCGACCTAAGTGTGGTCGACCTAATGACCCATACCCCACACTGAAGCCTGTGGGGGACATAGTGGCATGAACACTTTGGCCTGGGGGAGGGAAGGTAGAAAGAATTACAGTGACTGCTATGTGGAAGCTGCAGCTCTATAAAGAAGGAGCTGATCACAGGGAGCGCAGCATGTGCAGAGTTGTAGCTGGATTCCCTATGGACACAGATACCAGGGTTCTCATACTGTAGTTCAGAATGTGTGGCCAACTGTGGGTCCCTGAGTGGAGGCGCTTCTGTTCATCCGCTGGCCATCCCCTCTCCAGCCAATCTGATAGGCAGTAGAGTTGCGGAGAGAAGATGAGAGGCGGCCAAGGCAATTCATCACTGCTGGAGCCCGCATGAGCTCTCAGTTATCACTTGAAGCCTCCGCTCCGCCCACATCATGACCACACATGCAGACACTGTTGACTGTCCGATCACATCTGTCAGCGATTGTGTGCATAGTTTCCCTCCTGCAGCCGACTGGGAGGCAGACATACAGAAGGCATGTATGGTCGAGATCCAGACTGGATTTCCCGACCACAGCACCCCTGTAGGTGCGCTGCGGCATCCCAGGGTGCAGCGGCGCACAGTTGGAGAAACACTGCAGTAGACAATATATTGGACAATTTATTGTTTTGAGCTGAATTAGAATGACAAATCGTCCACATCGTCCAGTGGTTATGCAATATTGTGCACCCCCGTACGTCCTTCCTCTCATCTTCTCATTTGACTGCCTGCATGAAGACATTAACAGTATGCTCCTGGATCTGGTTTAGGCTGCTGGGAGTTTGAAGGATAGGGTTAGCCTGCAGGGTGGGAGGGTTAGGTTTAGGCTGCAGGAGGGGAGGAGGGTGAAATAGCAATCTCCCTGACTCCCTGAATAGTCCAGCAATCTCCCTGACTCCCTGAATAGTCCAGCAATCTCCCTGACTCCCTATAAAGTCCATCTCCCTGATTACACCTTATACCCATTATGTAGCAGTTACAATCTTGGGAGAAAAAACACAGAGATATATACATTCAAATGGGATCATCAGTGCCATTTTCCTGCACTGCTTATAATACACATTGATCCCTATGGCTACATGCATTTTAAATAAGGTTTCACGTGGCCACTTACAGTATATGGAACCTCTTGTAGAATACAGTACACAAACAAATCCTGCAAAATATCAGTGTCTTTTCTCCAACAAGTAGAACTTACTAACTTTGGGGTTCATTTACATTTGGATGTAAGTCATTATTATGACACGCCTCTCAGATGTAGCAGTACACGTCTACACTGATAGCTGTTACTGTCACCATCTCCCTGAAATGCTTTTTCAAAAGTAGACAAGTATGGGTTAGGGGTAGTCTACTCACCAAATAGGTTTTGGGATCCTGAGCACGATTCAAGACTGTCCCACAACTAGGGATGGCCATCGGTGTGTTCTGGCCATCGGTGTGTTCGCCATCGGTGGTTGGCCATCGAGTGGCCATCGATGGTCACAAACTATGCTATGGGAGACCATCAATGGTTTCACTCATCGATGGCCATCCCTGTTATGTCTGTGAATGACTCGCGGGCAAATCACAGACTGCAGGCGGGGCTTCAAGGGTGGTGGGGGCAGAGCTATGCTCCGTGTCCCAGCATCTTACAAAAAAAAAAAAAAACTATTTGTTTCAGCTAAGCCATCGATGGAGAGAAACCATCTGGTTCTCTCCCATCGATGGCAAAACTATTCGACATCGCCCGTAAACCATCAATGATTATAAATCATCGATGGTCGATGGCCATCCCTACCCAAAATATAGGACAGTAGGTAGGCATGTGTCAGGAGCTGCACTTCAGTTCTGGAACTATTGGGCTGATGTGTTAAGCCTGGAGAAGTGATAAACTAGTGATAAGTACAAGGTGATGACAATGCTAAATTCCCTTGTCGTATAAACAACCCTTTATGAAGCTAAGAACACTGTACGCTGTTTACTTAAGAAGTACCGTAATGGTACGCTAGTTGCGTAACGATCGCTCAGCCGTAGGCGAGACGCTCAAGCGTCACGTTCGCTCACGGCCCAGCGATCACAGGACACGTTATTGGCTATGACTAGAGTAATGATTCGCTATGGCGTAGCGGACGCTCGAGACCACGAGGAGATCACCAGCGGCGCAGACGCTCACAACGCTATACCTTTATGTCTAAACCTTATACCAATGAAATACACGGAATACCTTAATGTGAATACAGGGTGTAAGTGCAACCTTGTGTAACCTGACTAACTACAAAGCTGCTTGAGCGTCACCGACGCTCAAGTGAACACTTAACACTATAGGAAATACACAGATACTGGTTTAGGGTCCAAAGCCTATTAACTGTATTATATCTAGTATACTTGTAAAAAGGGGATAACAGTACAAATGATACACTACAATATAACAAAGACTTCCTAACCAAAATACAATACTATCTAATACAATACAATACTAGTCTAGGGGAGATACGAGAGAAAGAGAAGGGAAAGAGAGAGAGAGAGACGGAGAGAGATGAGAGAAATTGGCTCACAGAAAGACAATGATAACGGAGAGAAACTTACGCACAAGGGTAAACGATCGCATGCGCCTGGACATCCAGCACCCGATTTTCAGCAATGAGAACCGTTGAAGAGTGAGAGCTGGATGTGGTCGGCCTGCCTATTTATGCCCCACACACAATGCAATCTCATAGTCCCTACAATCCCATTGTCTATTGGATGAAGGAATTCGACCCTGTATCACAACAAAAGGTCATAGGTTGATTCATACAGGTGGGCTGTGACGATTTCAAACAGCTCAGGTGGGTGGGGAACTAGGTTTCCCGCCGCATACCTGAGTATGAGTAAATAGTAGAAATGGACATAAACTTCTTATGTCCATAACTATTCGCACGAGCGGTTAATACGCTCCAAACCAACACCGGAATATTGCTAATTAAATACTCTTCCGATGGGTACCAAACACTGCTGTATGATTCCTGTTAGACCCTTCGTACGATACAAAGAGGGATTCCTTAGCTCAGGGACCTTCTATATTAACCAAACTTTCAGAAACTATCAAAGGGACCATGATCTATAAACTACATTAATTGTGAAAATATGTAACGAATGAGTCGCACGCTACGAATGCATAAACTCTACCGTAAATACGCATACCGCGCCTGCGAGTGCACGCTATTGCGGGTATGCGCCTTCACGGGAGAGCGTACGCATGCGCAGCACGGACCAGTGTGCGGTGCAAATATGGCAATGTGCATAGAGACATTTTTCTGACTTTGACAGTCCACCCTTTGGCAGTCAATAATAACTGCCACAAAACATTTAAGGAGAAAAATGCAAGTCAGGGGTTAGTTGATTTCCATGGTGGGGTAAGGAAGAAGAGAGGAGTAGGTGTGAAGAGGGTATGACCTAGTGGGAAAGTAGAAGCATGTGTGTATGAGTCCATGTTTGGAGGGTCATGTATCATCGTGCCGTACGTGTTGTAAATCAAGCTTCGAGGTATTGCGAAGTATACATTTGAATTCCTTCTTATCCTGTGGTACAGGTCTGTGGATGGGCTGTCAAACTTTACCGAGCTCTTTTCGGATTTTGAACAAAATGGGGAGCACATTTTAGTTGATGATACATGAATGGGGGAGGTATGTGGTTGCTGATATCTGTGCCTGTATTCCCTATCGTCTATGTGTGTCATTACCTGAGGGTTGTAGAGATGAAGATAAAGAACACTTATGGAAAATGCAATGATATTCTATGTCAGGGAAATGTACATCTGTCGTCGAAGTTGTGTTCGGTATCTGTTGAGAGTCGTCTTCTTTGCGCTGTATTGCTCCTTGGGCATGAGCAAATAGCTTTGTCTGAGCCATCAGATTTACAAAAAATGTTGGGCTAGCGTGAGTTTAAAAGTACTAGGGAAACTGGGGATCCATGGCAAAGTTCATCAAGTGTCCATTTCTCAAGTGGTCAAAACTTCGTCTTTGGTGCTTGTCTGTTGTCTGTATAGCGTCTCGTCAACTTCCTCGTCCAAGGGGGTCTTTGTATCTTGGAGAAAAGCAGAAAAACAGGTGAAAGAAACGGACCGTATAATCGCATTTTCATCACATCCTGGTTTCTATCATTGGGTCATAAATCAAATCCAGGTTAATTACGGTTTCCTCACTCCTCAAGCTCATCACTCTTGTACTTTGTTTGCACCTCATTAAAGCCTGCCCGCATCTAAATATCAATCCAATCGATATAACGACACCCAAGATACATAGTAGAAACTTTCCAACATCCATTATGACTCCTTGAGCCCAGTCCCCCAAACCGGAGAACCAATTTCGCGGGTTCAACCATGACACCCAACCAGTCAGCTCATTACCTACAGCAGCAAGGGTGAGATTGTGTTTTCGACGAAATTCCCACTTTAATTGGAGAATATCGTCCATCTTTTGGTCTATGACCTCTACCGGATCCTCGGTGCTATTGGTGATATACGTGCAACACTTTATGCCGTACTGTGTTGCCAATGTAACACAATATCCGCCTGTTACTGCTGTAAGATAATTAAGAACCATCCTATGCTGAACTAGTTCTGTTTTGTACGCTTGAAGTTCTCTTCCAGTGTATCTAAACGTGTCATCATACATTTCAGTGATATTATCTAACAAATTGGCGAGTGCGGAAATGTATCTATAATTCATCACTCCCCGAGCGGTGCGAGTGAAATCTAACGCGACCAGGACCTGAATCCCGGTGGATTCATGGATAAGATCAGAGGCCGGATGCTCTAACCTTTCTGACAGTTGTCTTTTAACTCGGTGCTCGTAATGAGTGTGAGTATAAGGAGCTTGGGCACCACGGTGTATGTCCTTCATTTTGTCATGTGTAACAGTCATCACTTCAGGCAATACTTTTCCAATATAACACAATCCTTCAGAGTTTGGGGCAAGCCACTTGTACGCCTTTCTCCCGCATATGAAATATGCGTCATCGGGGAGAACATATGGGACGGAGAAGGACATGACCATGTTACAAACCTTCCAGGTGAAATCTCCTGACCCTAATTCTTCCATCTGCCTAATGCACGTATCAGTTTGTACGATATGTGCACAGTATCCTGGTGATACCTCTCCAACTCTAGTAATCCTATTTCCTAAGGTATATCGATACCGGAAAGATTTTCCTCTACTGGCTATGTGGCGTACCAGCTCTGTATCTGTAGGCATTCTATCTGCTCTGTGTGAAAAGGTCATGGTATGGTTGCTCCATGACACTTCCCAATTTCCCGGTTTTCTGGGATTGGAGATGTTGAAACATAAGAGGGACCTATCCACATGGTATTGGTGGAGCTTCAAACTAGGAGGGCTGGAGATATTAAACCTCCGGTCCACCGGTCTCCCACCATTTAGCTCAAGTACCTCCCCTAACGTTAAAGGAAATGGTACTAACCCTGATTTGCTGTGACCCTGAGGTACTTGAGAGCATACCCAACAATCTGTTTGGTTTAACACGTTACCCACTAAAGAGTGATAGTCACTCAATGGATGCCGGTCTATATGGATATTAAAACTAGATTGGCATTTCTTTATGCATCCATCTTCAACCAGATTATCACAGAGCCTACAGATACAATTTTCTTCAGCTAACAATCCATCACAATTTCTTCTATCGGATCGTTTTCTGATACTCGCCTTTGCTTGTTGGTTTGGTTGATCTTGGAAAACTACGCCTCCATCATCATAATCGGAACCCATTCCAGAACCTCTCTCGACCTCTATGGTACTCTCGCCGGAACAGACTGCTCTGGTCAACATCATGGTTAACATCAAAATCTGGATCACAGTCTCTTGGGGCAAGTCCATCTTTGAGGAGGAAATAGAGAAGAATGAGAAGGGGGAAAAAAGAAATTTCAAGGAAGAGGGGATGGGAAGTGGAGAAAAACAATAAAAGGGAGAAGGGAGTCGACAACTGCTTTCGGTCTTCAAGGCTCAGGTGCCGCCTCAGTCCTCCTGGAACAGACACTCCAGTGATACAACCTCTACCGTCTGTTCCTTATCACGGGACTTCTCTGGATCAGCAACCTTTTTGCAGTGGGATGAATGGACCCAAGTCTCTCTCTCAGCCACCTTCAATGCTGTGGTGCTAGTCAATAAGACCTGGTATGGTCCTTCCCATCTATCAATAAGACAACCTGAGCGTAGAAAATTTCGTATCATTACATAATCCCCAGGTTCAATGTCATGACAATTACTATCTGGTAAATCAGGAATCACCAACTTCAGATTATCATTTTGATTCCTCAACTGCTTACTCATGTTAATCAAGTACTTTACAGTTACTTCATTGTTACATTTCAAATCATCCTGAGGGTTAATCATGACATGCGGTTGTCGACCAAACAAGATTTCAAAAGGAGACAGATTAAGAGGGGACCTGGGAGTGGTTCTGATGCTATACAAAACAATGGGTAAAGCTTCTGGCCACGTCAATCCTGTCTCTGCCATTACTTTACTCAATTTATTTTTAATAGTGCTGTTCACTCTTTCGACCTTCGCGCTCGCCTGTGGACGGTACGGAGTGTGCAGCTTGCTATCAATTCCCATCAACTTACACATTCCTTGAAAGACATCACCTGTAAAATGGGTACCCCTATCACTTTCAATGATTCTAGGGATACCATATCTACATACAAATTCCTGCACAATTTTCTTAGCTGTAAACATAGCGGTATTTGTAGCTGCTGGGAAAGCTTCGACCCAATTCGAGAAAACATCTATACAAACAAGTACATATTTCAAATTTCGACATGGGGGTAATTGAATGAAGTCAATTTGTATTACCTGGAAAGGGCCGCCGGCAGGTGGGATATGGGATGGTTCTGTAGGTATTGCTTTTCCAATATTCTTTCTCAGACAGGTAAGGCATGACATTGCTCTTTTACTCGCATGAGAGGAGAATCCTGGGGCGCACCAGTATGCTCTTACCAATTTGCACATCCCCTCCTTGCCTAGATGAGTCAGCCCGTGAGCTGCTTCAGCCAGACATGGAAGGTATGCCCTGGGGGCCACTGGTTTACCATGTCCATCCGTCCAGAGCCCTGAGGACTCCTGGCCATATCCCTTTGCCTTCCAGACTGCTCTTTCCTGTGTGGAACACAAATTCTGCATCTCACACAACTTTTGTGTGTTGATGGTATTAAATACCATCAGTTGTGTGGTGTCTGTCTGTATGGGGGTAGCAGCTGCAAGCTTTGCGGCTTCGTCTGCTCGGCTGTTACCAAGGGATATTGGGTCTTGGCTATATGTATGTGCTTTACATTTGATAACAGCCACTCTGTCGGGTTCCTGTATCGCTGTTAGAAGCCTTTTTATGTGAGCTGCATGCGCTATCGGTGTACCAGCCGCCGTCATGAAATTTCTGAGCCGCCATAGGGCTCCGAAATCATGGACTACCCCGAAGGCGTATCTAGAATCGGTGTAGATATTGGCTGACTTACCCTTAGCCAATTCACATGCTCTGGTTAGGGCGACCAGTTCAGCAACCTGGGCTGAGTGAGGTGGGCCTAGCGGTTCCGCTTCTATGGTGTCTTGGTCATCTACGACTGCGTATCCAGTACACAAGTCTCCCGAGTCTGACTGTCTATGACAACTACCGTCCGTGTAGAACGTGAGTTCTGCATCTTCCAGTGGGTTGTCACTGATGTCAGGCCTTGCGGTAAAATTTTGGGTCAAATATTCCATACAATCATGTGTATCCCCCTTTGCATTAAATCCTCCTTCCCCATCACTCTCACCTTCCACCCTTTGTGTCTGACCAGGCACACCTGGGAGAAATGTTGCAGGATTTAATGCACTGCATCTCCTTATGGTGATGTTTACTGGGGCCATTAATGCCAATTCCCATCTTGTAAACCTTGCTGATGAGACGTGTCTGGTTTGGGCAGAATTCAATAAGGCAGATACCGCATGCGGTGTATGGATTGTGAGGTTGTGGCCTAGCACGACATCTTCGCTTTTTGTCACTAGCAATGCTATCGCCGCAACGCTACGCAAGCATGTGGGGAGGGATCGCGCTACCGTGTCTAGCTGGGCGCTGTAGTATGCAATTGGCCTGCTGGCGTCACCGTGTTTTTGGGTTAGTACACCTGCTGCGCACCCAGCACTTTCTGTTCCGTATAGTTCAAAGGGTTTCCCATAGTCTGGCATACCTAGTGCTGGTGCCTGCGTTAGGCATTGTTTGAGTCTCTCAAATGCTGTTTCGGATTCGTCTGTATGCGAAATCCGATCAGGTTTGTTTGAAGAGACCATTTCCTGCAAAGGTAACGCCAATATGGAAAACCCTGGGATCCAATTACGGCAATACCCACACATTCCTAAAAACGTCCTGATCTGTTGCTGGGTTTGTGGCAGTGTCATGTCTCTAATGGCTTGGATTCTATCAGCGGTCAGGTGTCTCAGTCCTTGTGTTAGACAGTGTCCCAAATATTTTACCTTAGTCTGGCATAATTGTAACTTGTCTTTGGAAACCTTGTGACCTGTGTCTGAAAGATGAAACAGGAGCTGTTTCGTATCCTTCAGAGATGCTTCCAGTGAATCTGAACACAGTAATAAATCGTCCACATACTGTATCAATACTGATCCACTCTCTGGTTGGAAAGACTGTAAACAATCATGCAAAGCCTGAGAAAATATACTTGGACTATCTATGAAACCTTGGGGTAACCGAGTCCACGTGTATTGGACTCCTCTGTATGTGAATGCAAACAAATATTGGCTGTCAGGGTGCAGAGGTACCGAAAAGAAAGCGGAGCAGAGGTCAATAACAGTGAAAAATTTGGCAGTGGGAGGAATTTGCATTAGGATGACAGCTGGATTAGGCACTACGGGGAACTGACTCTCAACTATTTTGTTAATCCCCCTTAGATCCTGCACTAGCCTGTAACCCCTCCCCCCACTCTTTTTAACAGGGAAGATGGGACTATTGGCTGTGCTGGACGTTCTTACCAGAATGCCCTGTTGCAGCAAGCGTTCTATTACTGGGAAAACTCCTAACTCCACCTCTGGCTTCAGAGGATACTGTGGGATTTTTGGAGCTATCCTACCATCTTTTACTTGTACAACTACTGGAGCTACGTTTGCCATTAATCCAGTGTCCTGTCCATCTTTTGTCCAAAGTGACTCTGGTATCTGAGATGTCATCTCTTCTACTTGGGATGGGTTCCTATTTGTCATAATGGAATGTGACATTAATTTTGATGGGGAGTCTAACATGTCTCGTACCTCCTGAGCGTGATTCTCAGGAATGTCCAAGAATACACCTTCAGGAGTACAATAAATGACGCAACCCATTTTACATAGTAGGTCTCTCCCCAGGAGATTAGTTGGTGCCGATGCAGCCAGCAAAAAGGAATGCTTGGTATGCAAAGGCCCTATTGTAATCTCGGCTGGTTTGCTAACAGGGTAGTGCTGGACTACTCCTGTTACTCCCATGGCTGGAATTGTCCTACCAGTGGTTCTCATGCCCACTGTCGAATTTATCACTGACTTGGCCGCCCCTGTGTCTACAAGAAAGTTTAAAGTTTTACCAGCTACATTGATTGCAATCTCTGGTTCGCTTCCAAGACTGGCAATCAATTTAACTGGCTGCAGATTACAGGTGTGGCCACACCCCTATTGGGTATGCTGACCTCCCTGAATCCCATTGGCAGCAACTACTTGTGGGGGAGTTAGCTGGGAACTACCAGAGGCCTGCCAGTCTCTGTTCGGGGGATATCTTTTTGTTTCCCCTGTATGTGGCTCAAAACTCCGCCTCTGTGGACCCTGCTCCCAATGTCGTGTGTTGTGTTGTTGTCTAGGGGGTTGAAAAGATCTTTGTACATTCTTTGTTCTACATTCTCGTGCAAAGTGTCCCGGTCTGTTACAAGAAAAACATGTTATTACACTTGCCTTACCCACAGGATTCGGTGGTACATACGCAGGCTGCCTTGTGGTCAGCGCCTGTATACTTACGGACATCAACTTATCACTTTGCGACTCCCTGTGTCTAGTGATGTTTTTGTCGTGATCAACAGCAGCCTCTCTCAAGGTGGACACTGACAGACCTCGCCAACATGGTTGTGTGGTCTGTACCCTAGCTTTTAATGTTTCTTTCAAACCATCCATCAGTACAGATACTGCTACTTCTCGATGGTTTGGGTTGGTCTTAATGTCTTCTATACCAGTGTATTTTGCCATTTCTGATAGTGCCCGGTGGAAATATTCTGCTGCCGTTTCGGACTCCTTTTGCTTAATGGAAAATATTTTATTCCATTTAACAACGGCTGGGAAATACTCCTTTAGCTGTAAATTTATCCTTTTTACATTATCCTGGTCGTACACATCTGTAAGCGGTACATCTTTATCTAGTCCACAATCAGCCAAGAATTTAACTGAGTCGACATTGGAAGGTAAGCAAGCTCTTAGCACTATCTGCCAATCCTTATTATTGGGCTCTAAAGTGTTTCCTAGATCCCTGATGTATTTTTGGCTTGCCACTAAATCTTTTCTGGGGTCTGGGAATTCAGACACTATGGTCCTCAATTCCATTCTAGTGAACGGGCAATACATGGCAATGTTCCTGACGGGTGTGGCTCCTGATGCATCTGTTTTCCCATTGGGAACTACTATCACCTTTACAGGAGCAATTCTAACAGCCTCATTCTGCGTAGATTCTACAACTTGTGGTACAATTGTTTCAGTGTAGTGCATGGTGCCGTACTTACCCGTTGACACGACCTCACCTATCCCTCCGCTAGGGGCCTTAACTAATCTCGTGGGTGGTGCAGTTCCTACTGTGGTTTCTGATATGGTGGCCGCTAGAGAGAGCGCTGAAATTGTTGCCGAATCTTCTTCTTGATCACACTCCTGAGGAAGGTTCAAAACAGGGTACATCTTGCACGGGTTAATACTTGCATGAGTTATTTGGTTAACATCATTAACATTTACAGGGTTACTAAGAGTTTGTGTTTTACAACCCAGTGCGTTTCTCTCCGTAATCAGCTTCTCTCCTGCAATGTATGGTGGAGGTGGAGCTGTGGCTATCAGCTTCCTGACTGCCCCAGATCCCGCCGCCAGAGCCAAACCTCTCTGTATCTCACCTTCCTGGTGCCATAACTGTAAGTAATCATGATGCTGAATTCGTCTCTTTGATGATTTTACGAGACATATCCTCCTCCTTAAATTTTGTAACACGTCTGGACTGAAGCTACCTATTCTTGGGAATTTGTCCCTGTCTTGTACAGTCATTCTCTCCCATTCATCACATAAAGATTCTGTGTGACTTCCATATTTTTCACACATTACATATCGTGCCGACCCAACTGGTCGGTTCACAGAATCAACCTGAACCAGGGTTGATCGCCCCCTACCTGAGCAACTGGCCCCCATAGTCTGCAGGTGTTGCTTAGTCCTCCTTGGATTTCTGTATCAAGGTTTTCAGCAAGCCTTTACAGACAACCAAATTACTCCACAGTAGGCCGGCGGTGGCGGTTTACCGAGTACCCCACTCACTCGCCCACCTCGACCAATACGACCTGATCACACCGATATGGTGCTGGCGTACTCGATACAGGGCCCCTATGGAACCTTCAGTTTACTGGAACATATGAGGGTTACCCGCAGGACACTTACTCTTTCCAGTAAAGGTGGGGTTGTTAGATAGTTCCTGAGTGACCAGCGAACTTCCCTTCCAAAAATAAAAAATTACACAAATCACGTCAGAATGTACAGATAGCGTTTGTGACCACTTTACTCTAATGGTATTAGGTCAGATTACTAACTACTGCACACAATTACGTGTGGTCCAATCGTTCAGTACACAAGCACTACTTGTCATGTACTGAAAGATCAATGGAATCGATGTTTCCGGCCGCGATTCCTTCAGCAAGAGCTTATGGCCTATATGGGTTCTGCACCAACACCCCAGGCGTTGTGCCACTGGACTTTTATAGCGGACCTCTTAGTACCTTACGACCTCCTGGTCTTGTTACCTTCTGTTAATGACCTCCTGGTCTGTTACCTTATGGTCCGCTATACTCTAATGCTCAAATATTATTTAACCAGGGATGCCTCCCTAGCCACCGTATATGTCACTTACACGTGTGTCCCTTGACGAGTACCCGACTTTCCTTTTGGTTCCACCTTAAAGTTATATAAACTTTTGTATACAAAACCACACTCACTCAACACATGTACACTTTTGTTTCTATATCTATTTCTGCGCAGAAATTGTCTTCAGTCCAACAGTGTTACTAATTAGGAGCAGGATCTGTTAAACTAAATTTCAGATTTTTCAAAAATAGATTTGCGTTATTTACCGCGTCGCGTTATTTACCGCGTCGCGTTACTTATCGCCTTTGCGCTAATTATCGCTTTGCGCTAATTCAACTTTTCGTGACTTGAGCTACGTGGGCGTAACCAGACGCTACGTTGCGTAATGTACGCTGCGTGCGTCTGCCGTTTGGATTGCGTACGCAAGTCTTTTGTTAGGGACACGTGTACGCAAAACAAAGATCCACCGTAACACAATTTCTACCTTTATCAATGTAGGTGATCCCTGATCATCTACCGCACACCACACTGACTGTCTTATCTCCCAGACAAGCCGTGTGTTGGTCTATACTTTAACTATTATCTCTACTATGAAATAACAGCAAATCTCTTTTTGCACTTTCTATCAACTATAAAACTTGGCAAACAGGAATAGTGATATACGAAATTTGAAAAAGAAATGCAGATAAATGTATGCGTGCGTGTATACGCAAGACAGAAGAGAAATAAAACAGTTTTAAAAGACACAAGCGTTTTGTTCTTACTTCCGGTTCCCGGATTCCTTCAGCACTCTTTATCTAAGCGAAGCAGACGCTTATCCCGTCAGCACTGCGAGACAACCTCCCACCCTTTGCTGGGGGGATAATGTCTGCTGATCTACCTAGTGCAGATATGAGAAGGATAGGACGAGTCCCCAATTGACAATGCTAAATTCCCTTGTCGTATAAACAACCCTTTATGAAGCTAAGAACACTGTACGCTGTTTACTTAAGAAGTACCGTAATGGTACGCTAGTTGCGTAACGATCGCTCAGCCGTAGGCGAGACGCTCAAGCGTCACGTTCGCTCACGGCCCAGCGATCACACGACACGTTATTGGCTATGACTAGAGTAATGATTCGCTATGGCGTAGCGGACGCTCGAGACCACGAGGAGATCACCAGCGGCGCAGACGCTCACAACGCTATACCTTTATGTCTAAACCTTATACCAATGAAATACACGGAATACCTTAATGTGAATACAGGGTGTAAGTGCAACCTTGTGTAACCTGACTAACTACAAAGCTGCTTGAGCGTCACCGACGCTCAAGTGAACACTTAACACTATAGGAAATACACAGATACTGGTTTAGGGTCCAAAGCCTATTAACTGTATTATATCTAGTATACTTGTAAAAAGGGGATAACAGTACAAATGATACACTACAATATAACAAAGAC
Source organism: Pseudophryne corroboree (assembly GCF_028390025.1). Taxonomy (NCBI): domain Eukaryota; kingdom Metazoa; phylum Chordata; class Amphibia; order Anura; family Myobatrachidae; genus Pseudophryne; species Pseudophryne corroboree. Next base: position 697,172,469 of record NC_086446.1, read on the forward strand.
TTCCTAACCAAAATACAATACTATCTAATACAATACAATACTAGTCTAGGGGAGATACGAGAGAAAGAGAAGGGAAAGAGAGAGAGAGAGACGGAGAGAGATGAGAGAAATTGGCTCACAGAAAGACAATGATAACGGAGAGAAACTTACGCACAAGGGTAAACGATCGCATGCGCCTGGACATCCAGCACCCGATTTTCAGCAATGAGAACCGTTGAAGAGTGAGAGCTGGATGTGGTCGGCCTGCCTATTTATGCCCCACACACAATGCAATCTCATAGTCCCTACAATCCCATTGTCTATTGGATGAAGGAATTCGACCCTGTATCACAACAAAAGGTCATAGGTTGATTCATACAGGTGGGCTGTGACGATTTCAAACAGCTCAGGTGGGTGGGGAACTAGGTTTCCCGCCGCATACCTGAGTATGAGTAAATAGTAGAAATGGACATAAACTTCTTATGTCCATAACTATTCGCACGAGCGGTTAATACGCTCCAAACCAACACCGGAATATTGCTAATTAAATACTCTTCCGATGGGTACCAAACACTGCTGTATGATTCCTGTTAGACCCTTCGTACGATACAAAGAGGGATTCCTTAGCTCAGGGACCTTCTATATTAACCAAACTTTCAGAAACTATCAAAGGGACCATGATCTATAAACTACATTAATTGTGAAAATATGTAACGAATGAGTCGCACGCTACGAATGCATAAACTCTACCGTAAATACGCATACCGCGCCTGCGAGTGCACGCTATTGCGGGTATGCGCCTTCACGGGAGAGCGTACGCATGCGCAGCACGGACCAGTGTGCGGTGCAAATATGGCAATGTGCATAGAGACATTTTTCTGACTTTGACAGTGATAGTGCACCACCCAATCATTACAGATTTGAAAAATAGCAGAAGATAATTGGCTGGTGCGTTATTACTAGCGATGAGCGGGTTCGGTTCCTCGGAATCCGAACCCGCCCGAACTTCACCTTTTTTTTACACGGGTCCGAGCGACTCGGATCCTCCCGCCTTGCTCGGTTAACCCGAGCGCGCCCGAACGTCATCATCCCGCTGTCGGATTCTCGCGAGACTCGGATTCTATATAAGGAGCCGCGCGTCGCCGCCATTTTCACACGTGCATTGAGATTGATAGGGAGAGGACGTGGCTGGCGTCCTCTCCGAGTCCGTTGTATTATATTAGAACTTAGTTAGTTATAATTGTGGGGAGGATTGGGGACGGGGAGCAGCTGTTAGGGAGTACAGTGCAGGGTTTTGAGTTTAATCCGTTGTTTCTCTGCCTGAAAAAAAACGCCATATCTGTGCTCACTCAGTGTGCTGCACTGCTGCATGATATATCTGTGCTGAGTGCACTACTCACACTGCCTAATTGTGGGGACTGGGGAGCAGTTATAGCAGGAGTACAGTGCACAGTTTTGCTGACAGTGACCACCAGTCCAGTATACGTTTGTCTGCCTGAAAAACACTGTGGTGTTTTTTTTTTTTCATGCTAGTTTGTTTAGCAGTCTGCTGACAGTGTCCACCAGGTCCGTTATACAGTATATTATATATATAATTAAGCACTAAGCAGCAGTACGGTAGGCCACGGCTGTACCTACCTCTGTGTCGACTTGTCACTCGTCGTCCATAAGTATAAGTAATACTATCCATCCATCTACATTGTATACCTGTGGTGTTTTTTTTTTCTTTCTTCATACTAGTTTAGCAGTCTGCTGCTGACACTGTCCACCAGGTCCGTTATACAGTATATTATATTTATATATAAGCACTAAGCAGCAGTACGGTAGGCCACGGCTGTATCTACCTCTGTGTAGTCACTCGTCGTCCATAAGTATAAGTAATACTATACTATCCATCCATCTACATTGTATACCTGTGGTGTTTTTTCTTTTTCTTTCTTCATACTAGTTTAGCAGTCTGCTGACACTGTCCACCAGGTCCGTTATACACACAGTATATTATATTTATATATAAGTACTAAGCAGCAGTACGGTAGGCCACGGCTGTACCTACCTCTGTGTCGTCAGTGCACTCGTCGTCCATAAGTATAAGTAATACTATACTATCCATCCATCTACATTGTATACCTGTGGTGGGTTTTTTTTCTTTCTTCATACTAGTTTAGCAGTCTGCTGCTGACACTGTCCACCAGGTCCGTTATACAGTATATTATATTTATATATAAGCACTAAGCAGCAGTACGGTAGGCCACGGCTGTACCTACCTCTGTGTCGTCACTCGTCGTCCATAAGTATAAGTAATACTATACTATCCATCCATCTACATTGTATACCTGTGGTGGGTTTTTTTTCTTTCTTCATACTAGTTTAGCAGTCTGCTGACACTGTCCACCAGGTCCGTTATACAGTATATTATATTTATATATAAGCACTAAGCAGCAGTACGGTAGGCCACGGCTGTACCTACCTCTGTGTCTTCACTCGTCGTCCATAAGTATAAGTAATACTATACTATCCATCCATCTACATTGTATACCTGTGGTGTTTTTTTTTTCTTTCTTCATACTAGTTTAGCAGTCTGCTGCTGACACTGTCCACCAGGTCCGTTATACAGTATATTATATTTATATATAAGCACTAAGCAGCAGTACGGTAGGCCACGGCTGTACCTACCTCTGTGTCGTCACTCGTCGTCCATAAGTATAAGTAATACTATACTATCCATCCATCTACATTGTATACCTGTGGTGTTTTTTTTTTCTTTCTTTATACTAGTTTAGCAGTCTGCTGACACTGTCCACCAGGTCCGTTATACACACAGTATATTATATTTATATATAAGCACTAAGCAGCAGTACGGTAGGCCACGGCTGTACCTACCTCTGTGTCGTCAGTGCACTCGTCGTCCATAAGTATAAGTAATACTATACTATCCATCCATCTACATTGTATACCTGTGGTGGTTTATTTTTCTTTCTTCATACTAGTTTAGCAGTCTGCTGACACTGTCCACCAGGTCCGTTATACAGTATATTATATTTATATATAATCACTAAGAAGCAGTACGGTAGGCCACGGCTGTACCTACCTCTGTGTGGTCACTCGTCGTCCATAAGTATAAGTAATACTATACTATCCATCCATCTACATTGTATACCTGTGTTTTTTTTTTCTTTCTTCATACTAGTTTAGCAGTCTGCTGACACTGTCCACCAGGTCCGTTATACAGTATATTATATTTATATATAAGCACTAAGCAGCAGTACGGTAGGCCACGGCTGTACCTACCTCTGTGTCGTCACTCGTCGTCCATAAGTATAAGTAATACTATACTATCCATCCATCTATATTGTATACCTGTGGTGTTTTTTTTTTTTCTTTCTTCATACTAGTTTAGCAGTCTGATGACACTGTCCACCAGGTCCGTTATACAGTATATTATATTTATATATAAGTACTAAGCAGCAGTACGGTAGGCCACGGCTGTACCTACCTCTGTGTCGTCACTCGTCGTCCATAAGTATAAGTAATACTATACTATCCATCCATCTACATTGTATACCTGTGGTGGCTTTTAGTTGTGCGCAAAATATGGAGAACAAAAATGTGGAGGTTAAAAAAATAGGGAAAGATCAAGATCCACTTCCACCTCGTGCTGAAGCTGCTGCCACTAGTCATGGCCGAGACGATGAAATGCCATCAACGTCGTCTGCCAAGGCCGATGCCCAATGTCATAGTACAGAGCATGTAAAATCCAAAACACAAAAGATCAGTAAAAAAATGACCCAAAAATCAAAATTAAAAGCGTCTGAGGAGAAGCGTAAACTTGCCAATATGCCATTTACGACACGGAGTGGCAAGGAACGGCTGAGGCCCTGGCCTATGTTCATGGCTAGTGGTTCAGCTTCACATGAGGATGGAAGCACTCATCCTCTCGCTAGAAAAAAGAAAAGACTTGCGGCAAAAGCACAGCAAAGAACTGTGCGTTCTTCGAAATCCCAAAGGAGAGTCCAATTGTGTCGGTTGCGATGCCTGACCTTCCCAACACTGGACGGGAAGAGCATGCGCCTTCCACCATTTGCACGCCCCCTGCAAGTGTTGAAAGGAGCACCCGCAGTCCAGTTCCTGATAGTGAAATTGAAGATGTCAGTGTTGAAGTACACCAGGATGAGGATATGGGTGTTGCTGGCGCTGGGGAGGAAATTGACAAGGAGGATTCTGATGGTGAGGTGGTTTGTTTAAGTCAGGCACCCGGGGAGACACTTGTTGTCCGTGGGAGGAATATGGCCATTGACATGCCTGGTGAAAATACAAAAAAAATCAGCTCTTCAGTGTGGAAGTATTTCAACAGAAATGCGGACAACAGGTGTCAAGCCGTGTGTTGCCTTTGTCAAGCTGTAATAAGTAGGGGTAAGGACGTTAACCACCTCGGAACATCCTCCCTTATACGTCACCTGCAGCGCATTCATAATAAGTCAGTGACAAGTTCAAAAACTTTGGGCGACAGCGGAAGCAGTCCACTGACCAGTAAATCCCTTCCTCTTGTAACCAAGCTCGCGCAAACCACACCACCAACTCCCTCAGTGTCAATTTCCTCCTTACCCAGGAAAGCCAATAGTCCTGCAGGCCATGTCACTGGCAAGTCTGACGAGTCCTCTCCTGCCTGGGATTCCTCCGATGCATCCTTGAGTGTAACGCCTACTGCTGCTGGCGCTGCTGTTGTTGCTGCTGGGAGTCGATTGTCATCCCAGAGGGGAAGTCGGAAGACCACTTGTACTACTTCCAGTAAGCAATTGACTGTCCAATAGTCCTTTGCGAGGAACATGAAATATCACAGCAGTCATCCTGTTGCAAAGCGGATAACTGAGGCCTTGACAACTATGTTGGTGTTAGACGTGCGTCCGGTATCCGCCGTTAGTTCACAGGGAACTAGACAATTTCTTGAGGTAGTGTGCCCCCGTTACCAAATACCATCTAGGTTCCACTTCTCTAGGCAGGCGATACCGAGAATGTACACGGACGTCAGAAAAAGACTCCACAGTGTCCTAAAAAATGCAGTTGTACCCAATGTCCACTTAACCACGGACATGTGGACAAGTGGAGCAGGGCAGACTCAGGACTACATGACTGTGACAGCCCACTGGGTAGATGTATTGCCTCCCGCTGCAAGAACAGCAGCGGCGGCACCAGTAGCAGCATCTCGCAAACGCCAACTCGTTCCTAGGCAGGCTACGCTTTGTATCACCGCTTTCCAGAATACGCACACAGCTGAAAACCTCTTACGGCAACTGAGGAAGATCGCAGAATGGCTTACCCCAATTGGACTCTCCTGGGGATTTGTGGCATCGGACAACGCCAGCAATATTGTGCGTGCATTACATCTGGGCAAATTCCAGCACGTCCCATGTTTTGCACATACCTTGAATTTGGTGGTGCAGAATTATTTAAAAAACGACAGGGGCGTGCAAGAGATGCTGTCGGTGGCCAGAAGAATTGCGGGCCACTTTCGGCGTGCAGGCACCGCGTACAGAAGACTGGAGCACCACCAAAAAAACCTGAACCTGCCCTGCCATCATCTGAAGCAAGAGGTGGTAACGAGGTGGAATTCAACCCTCTATATGCTTCAGAGGATGGAGGAGCAGCAAAAGGCCATTCAAGCCTATACATCTGGCCACGATATAGGCAAAGGAGGTGGAATGCACCTGTCTCAAGCGCAGTGGAGAATGATTTCAACGTTGTGCAAGGTTCTGCTGCCCTTTGAACTTGCCACACGTGAAGTCAGTTCAGACACTGCCAGCCTGAGTCAGGTCATTCCCCTCATCAGGCTTTCAGGCTTTTGCAGAAGAAGCTGGAGGCATTGAAGGAGGAGCTAAAACAGAGCGATTCCGCTAGGCATGTGGGACTTGTGGATGGAGCCCTTCATTCGCTTAACCAGGATTCACGTGTGTCAATCTGTTGAAATCAGAGCACTACATTTTGGCCACCGTGCTCGATCCTAGATTTAAAACCTACGTTGGATCTCTCTTTCCGGCAGACACAAGTCTGCAGGGGTTCAAAGAACTGCTGGTGAGAAAATTGTCAAGTCAAGCGGAACGCGACCTGTCAACATCTCCTCCTTCACATTCTCCCGCAACTGGGGGTGCGAGGAAAAGGCTACGAATTCCGAGCCCTCCCGCTGGCGGTGATGCAGGGCAGTCTGGAGCGACTGCTGATGCTGACATCTGGTCCGGACTGAAGGACCTGCCAACGATTACTGACATGTCGTCTACTGTCACTGCATATGATTCTCTCACCATTGAAAGAATGGTGGAGGATTATATGAGTGACCGCATCCAAGTAGGCACGTCAGACAGTCCGTACGTATACTGGCAGGGAAAAGAGGCAATTTGGAGGCCCTTGCACAAACTGGCTTTATTCTAACTAAGTTGCCCTTCCTCCAGTGTGTACTCCGAAAGAGTGTTTAGTGCCGCCGCTCACCTTGTCAGCAATCGGCGTACGAGGTTACTTCCAGAAAATGTGGAGAAGATGATGTTCATTAAAATGAATTATAATCAATTACTCCATGGAGACATTCACCAGCAGCAATTGCCTCCAGAAAGTACACAAGGATCTGAGATGGTGGATTCCAGTGGGGACGAATTAATAATCTGTGAGGAGGGGGATGTACACAGTGAAAGGGGTGATGAATCGGACGATGATGATGAGGTGGACATCTTGCCTCTGTAGAGCCAGTTTGTGCAAGGTGAGATTGATTGCTTCTTTTTTGGTGGGGGCCCAAACCAACCAATCATTTCAGTCACAGTCGTGTGGCAGACCCTGTCGCTGAAATGATGGGTTGGTTAAAGTGTGCATGTCCTGTTTATACAACATAAGGGTGGGTGGGAGGGCCCAAGGACAATTCCATCTTGCACCTCTTTTTTCTTTTTTTCTTCTTTGCGTCATGTGCTGTTTGGGGAGTATTTTTTGGAAGGGCCATCCTGCGTGACACTGCAGTGCCACTCCTAGATGGGCCAGGTGTTTGTGTCGGCCACTAGGGTCGCTTAGCTTACTCACACAGCTACCTCATTGCGCCTCTTTTTTTTCTTCTTTGCGTCATGTGCTGTTTGGGGAGTATTTTTTGGAAGGACCATCCTGCGTGACACTGCAGTGACACTCCTAGATGGGCCAGGTGTTTGTGTCGGCCACTAGGGTCGCTTAGCTTACTCACACAGCTACCTCATTGCGCCTCTTTTTTTTCTTCTTTGCGTCATGTGCTGTTTGGGGAGTATTTTTTGGAAGGGCCATCCTGCGTGACACTGCAGTGCCACTCCTAGATGGGATAGGTGTTTGTGTCGGCCACTAGGGTCGCTTAGCTTACTCACACAGCTACCTCATTGCACCTCTTTTTTTTCTTCTTTGCGTCATGTGCTGTTTGGGGAGTATTTTTTGGAAGGGCCATCCTGCGTGACACTGCAGTGCCACTCCTAGATGGGCCAGGTGTTTGTGTCGGCCACTAGGGTCGCTTAGCTTACTCACACAGCTACCTCATTGCGCCTCTTTTTTTCTTCTTTGCGTCATGTGCTGTTTGGGGAGTATTTTTTGGAAGGGCCATCCTGCGTGACACTGCAGTGCCACTCCTAGATGGGCCAGGTGTTTGTGTCGGCCACTAGGGTCGCTTAGCTTACTCACACAGCTACCTCATTGCGCCTCTTTTTTTTCTTCTTTGCGTCATGTGCTGTTTGGGGAGTATTTTTTGGAAGGGCCATCCTGCGTGACACTGAAGTGCTACTCCTAGATGGGCCAGGTGTTTGTGTCGGCCACTAGGGTCGCTTAGCTTACTCACACAGCTACCTCATTGCGCCTCTTTTTTTTCTTCTTTGCGTCATGTGCTGTTTGGGGAGTATTTTTTGGAAGGGCCATCCTGCGTGACACTGCAGTGCCACTCCTAGATGGGCCAGGTGTTTGTGTCGGCCACTCGGGTCGCTTAGCTTACTCACACAGCTACCTCATTGCGCCTCTTTTTTTTCTTCTTTGCGTCATGTGCTGTTTGGGGAGTATTTTTTGGAAGGGCCATCCTGCGTGACACTGCAGTGCCACTCCTAGATGGGCCAGGTGTTTGTGTCGGCCACTAGGGTCGCTTAGCTTACTCACACAGCTACCTCATTGCGCCTCTTTTTTTCTTCTTTGCGTCATGTGCTGTTTGGGGAGTATTTTTTGGAAGGGCCATCCTGCGTGACACTGAAGTGCCACTCCTAGATGGGCCAGGTGTTTGTGTTGGCCACTTGGGTCGCTTAGCTTAGCCATCCAGCGACCTCGGTGCAAATTTTAGGACTAAAAATAATATTGTGAGGTGTGAGGTGTTCAGAATAGACTGAAAATGAGTGGAAATTATGGTTATTGAGGTTAATAATACTATGGAATCAAAATGACCCCCAAATTCTATGATTTAAGCTGTTTTTTAGGGTTTTTTGAAAAAAACACCCGAATCCAAAACACACCCGAATCCGACAAAAAAAATTCGGTGAGGTTTTGCCAAAACGCGTTCGAACCCAAAACACGGCCACGGAACCGAACACAAAACCAAAACACAAAACCCGAAAAATTTCAGGTGCACATCCCTAGTTATTACCACCTTCAACTTATCACTGCTTTATCACTTCTATATGCATTCTCCAGGATTAATCTATCTGCCCCTATGGGGCAGCTGACACCACCTGGTCATAGACATGTATATTTATTTATTATTTATTACCAGTATGCAAACATACCGCAGACCCTCCAACATGACCCGCCCCACTAGGTACAAAATGCTCTGTTTCTGGACTTCCCTCTTAATTTATGATTTCCATCACCTCTGTTGAACAAGTTAAATGATAAGAAAGCTGTTTCCTTACAGGTGATGGCAATAATAAGATTTTAAACCTACCGGTAAATCTTTTTCTCCTAGTCCGTAGAGGATGCTGGGGACTCCGTAAGGACCATGGGGTATAGACGGGCTCCGCAGGAGATATGGGCACTCTAAAGAACTTTTAGTATGGGTGTGCACTGGCTCCTCCCTCTATGCCCCTCCTCCAGACCTCAGTTAGAGAAACTGTGTCCAGAGGAGATGGACAATATGAGGAAAGGATTTTGTAAATCTAAGGGCAAGATTCATACCAGCCTGTCACGATCCGGGTATCTGGACGCCATTTCTTACCCATCAGATGCCTCCTAAGGCTGGCTCAGCGCTCCAGGACCGGATCCCATCTGTTATCCTAATGTTCACATTCCTGCATCCTCTCCTGTCTCTCTGAGACGCTGTCACAGTAACGCCTTATTACATCTGGCATGGCGTCTCCCGCGGCCTCCGCCGCCGTCCCTGAGCTTCTGCATGCAGAGTGTCAGAGTGGCGATTACGTCAGCCGCGGCCTCCGCTGTGTCCGCGTGGTTGGATGTGCACTTGTCAGCCTGGCGTCTCCTGTCTCCAGTGGCCGGCGCCGCCATTACTGTTTTCATTACCACATGGATTACAAACCAAACTTCCCTCCAAGTGTCTGCATGGGCGCAGCCATCTTGGATTCTGTCAGCTGATCATTTCCTCCAATCTGTTGTCAGTATTGTTAATCTGCATAATTGCCTAGCCAATCCCTTCCTTGCTGCAGGTATAAATACACTGTGCCTGAGCAAGGAAGGCGTCAGTGCTTTGGTTGTCAAACCTAGTTCCTGTTTTTCTCTCTCCTGTGATTGTCTTCCAGGTTCCAGCTCCTGTCTCAAGACTTCCACCATAGAGACCCGCACCAGCATTCCACCTGCGGTGTAGCCTGACTCTCCAATCCATTGTGGATTCATCTGTTTCCAGCTACAACATTACCTGCTTCCAGCTCAGCTTCCAGCAGAGTACAGCTTCCCTTAAAGGGCCGGTGTCCTTTCTACACTTTACCACTCTCCACCGGTATTATTATTTCTCCGCTCTCAAGTTCTACATTTCAGTTCATATTTCGTCGCTCCCAAGTTCATTTATTATTTAACTGGTTCCAGCCAGTATCCACTCCGTGCTAACAACAGTCTGGTTCCAGCCAGTATCCACAGCAGCTGTTTTATCTTCAGCAACCCAGCTTTTCCTGGAACACCAGCTGGCACAATCCTGGGTTATCTCCATTGCTACAGTCGGGCCTGGTAAGGACTTTCCATCTAGAAGATCATAAGAACTATCTCACACTACCAGTGCCCTGTGGCTCCTGCCATCCTGTAGTACCCAGGAACTGTATTTATTCTTTGCTGACTTTTACGTTTTCTTTTACTGCTGCTGTGTTGCGGAGTTGTCATAATAAACATCATTGACTTTTATCCAAGTTGTCGTGGTCACGCCTTCGGGCAGTTATTATTCATGTTACTTACATGTCCAGGGGTCTGATACAACCTCCCAGGTTCCGGTACATCTCAGCCCCTACAACTGAGGCTGCCTCCCGTCAGCTCAGGCCCTCAGTTGTGACAGTAAGCACTGACCTAATGAATCCAGCCGGAGACCAGGATCAAGCGGCCAGGCCGATGCAAGAACTGGCAGCCCGACTAGAACATCAGGAGGCTGCACAGGGCCACATCATCCGCTGTCTCCAGGATCTCTCTACTCGGCTGGATGGGATTCAGACAACTCTCCGTGGATCAGGCGCGTCTGGTGCGTCAACCACAGTGACTCCAGCTATAACCCCACCCACCTTACCCATTTCTGCTCCACGTCTTCATCTTCCAACGCCAGCAAAATTTGACGGATCTCCAAGATTCTGCAGGGGATTTCTCAACCAGTGTGAGATTCAGTTTGAGCTACAACCTGGCAATTTTCCCAGTGACCGTACAAAAATTGCCTACATTATTTCTCTTCTCAGTGGCTCAGCCCTTGATTGGGCATCACCGTTATGGGAGAGGTCCGACACCCTGCTATCTTCCTACACTGCCTTCGTGTCAACATTCAGGCGCATCTTCGACGAGCCAGGCCGGGTAACCTCAGCTTCATCCGAGATTCTCCGTTTACGCCAGGGGTCACGTACTGTGGGACAATATCTGATACAGTTCCAGATCCTGGCATCCGAACTGGCATGGAACGACGAGGCCCTGTATGCTGCATTCTGGCATGGCTTGTCTGAGCGTATTAAAGATGAGTTAGCTACCAGAGACTTACCTTCTAAGTTAGATGAGCTAATCTCACTCTGCACGATAGTTGATTTACGTTTCAGAGAGAGAGCAACTGAGCGTGGAAGATCATCTGCTCCAAAATCTTCTGCTCCTCCTCCTCGTCAACTGTCACCATCTAAAGATGAGCCCATGCAACTTGGCCGTTCCCGTTTAACTCCTGCTGAGCGCCGAAGACGTCTCTCCGAGTTTCTCTGTCTCTATTGTGCAGCTCCGTCTCACACCATTAATGCCTGTCCCAAACGTCCGGGAAACTCCAAATCCTAGCTCGCCAATTAGAGGGCCGGCTAGGAGTAATGATCTCCTCTCCATCTCCTCAAGATTGTAATCTCCCAGTCTCGCTTCAAGTTGCTAAACGTTATCGGAACGTCATTGCCCTCCTTGATTCCGGAGCAGCTGGGAACTTTATTACCGAAGCCTATGTTAAACGGTGGTCCCTACCCACCGAGAGACTTCCTTCGTCCATTTCTTTAACTGCCGTGGATGGCAGCAAAATTTTTGATGCAGTCATTTCTTTAAGGACTCTACCAGTTCGTCTGAGAGTGGGAGTTCTTCATTCCGAACTTATTTCTTTTTTAGTGATTCCAAGAGCCACACATCCTGTGGTCTTGGGCCTTCCATGGCTCCGTCTTCACAATCCTACAATTGAGTGGACGACTACGCAAATCCTGGCATGGGGTTCCTCCTGTGCTGAGACATGTTTGTTTAAAGTATTGCCTGTCTGTTCTTCCTCCCCCAGGTCGTCTGATGTTCCACCTCCTCCATATCAAGATTTCACGGATGTGTTCAGTAAAGCTTCTGCTGATATCCTTCCTCCTCATAGAGAATGGGACTGTCCGATTGATCTCGTTCCAGGGAAGGTTCCACCTCGAGGCCGAACTTATCCGTTGTCTCTGCCTGAGACGCATTCTATGGAGGAATATATTAAAGAGAACCTAGCAAAGGGGTTCATTCGACCTTCTTCTTCTCCAGCCGGCGCAGGCTTCTTTTTTGTAAAAAAGAAAGATGGTGGTCTGCGGCCGTGCATCGACTACAGAGGTTTGAACGACATTACCATCAAGAACCGTTATCCTTTACCCCTGATTACTGAGCTCTTTGACAGAGTTAGCGGAGCTACCATCTTTACCAAGCTGGACTTGCGAGGTGCATACAATCTCATCCGGATCCGTGAGGGTGACGAGTGGAAGACCGCCTTTAACACCCGTGACGGACATTATGAGTACCTCGTCATGCCCTTCGGATTGAGCAATGCTCCAGCTGTCTTCCAGCATTTTGTCAATGAGATCTTCAGAGACATTCTATACCGTCATGTCGTGGTCTATCTAGACGATATCCTCATTTTTGCCAACGATTTAGAGGAACATCGTTTTTGGGTTAAAGAGGTTCTGTCCCGTCTCCGTGTCAATCATCTCTATTGCAAATTAGAAAAATGCGTCTTTGAAGTCAAGTCCATTCCGTTTCTAGGGTACATTGTGTCCGGTTCCGGACTAGAGATGGATCCTGAGAAACTACAAGCAATCCAAAATTGGCCGGTACCCTTAACCCTCAAAGGGGTCCAGAGGTTCTTAGGGTTCGCCAACTATTACCGAAAGTTTATACGAGACTTTTCCACCATTGTGGCGCCTATTACTGCTTTCACTAAGAAGGGTGCTAACCCGTCCAAGTGGTCTGAAGAAGCCATGCAAGCATTTCATCTTTTAAAACAAAGGTTCATCTCTGCGCCTGTTCTGAAACAGCCTGACATCGACTCTCCTTTCATCTTAGAGGTGGATGCCTCCTCCGTTGGAGTAGGAGCGGTGTTATCTCAGAGGGCTAAAGATGGCCATTTACACCCTTGCAGTTTCTTCTCCCGGAAGTTCTCCCCAGCTGAGCGCAACTATGCCATTGGCGACCAGGAGTTGCTAGCCATCAAGCTCGCTCTAGAAGAGTGGAGGTATCTGTTGGAGGGAGCTTCTCATTCAATCACCATACTTACAGACCACAAGAAACTTTTATACCTGAAGGGCGCACAATGTCTCAACCCTCGTCAGGCCAGATGGGCACTTTTCTTTTCCAGGTTCGACTTTAAACTCCAGTTCTGTCCGGGCTCTCAGAATCGCAAGGCCGATGCCCTTTCCCGCTCATGGGAGCAAGAAAATGAGTCAGAGTCTTCAGACAAGCATCCTATTATAAATCCGTTGGCATTCTCCACGGTAGGGATGGACTCTACGCCCCCATCAGGGAAAAGTTTTGTGAAGCCGATGCTAAGGAAGAAGCTCATGCATTGGGCCCATGCTTCCCGTTTTGCCGGACATACAGGTATCCAAAAAACCCTGGAGTTTATCTCTAGGTCCTATTGGTGGCCAACTCTGAAAAAGGATGTCTTGGAGTTTATTGCATCTTGCCCAAAGTGTGCCCAACATAAAGTATCCCGCCAGTCGCCTGCGGGGCAACTGGTTCCACTATCCGTTCCCCGTCGACCATGGACCCACTTGTCGATGGATTTCATTACAGACTTACCCATGTGCAACAAGTTCAATACCATCTGGGTGGTAGTTGACCGGTTCACCAAGATGGCACACTTCATTCCTCTCACCGGTCTTCCGTCAGCTTCCAAGTTGGCTCAAATATTCATACAAGAGATCTTCCGACTCCACGGTCTTCCTGAAGAAATTATCTCAGATCGAGGAGTTCAATTCACAGCCAAATTCTGGCGAAGTTTATGTCAAGTCCTCCAAGTCAAGCTAAATTTTTCCACGGCTTACCATCCTCAGACCAATGGTCAAACCGAGAGGGTGAATCAGGACTTGGAGGCCTTCCTCCGCATCTATGTGTCCTCCTCTCAAGATGACTGGGTTCAATTACTTCCCTGGGCCGAGTTCTGTCATAACAACCAGTATCATTCTTCATCTGCTTCAACACCATTCTTCACTAACTTTGGATTCCACCCTAAAGTTCCTGAGTTCCAACCGCTTCCAGCAACTTCTGTTCCCGCAGTGGATATCACCTTGCATCAGTTTGCCAATATCTGGAAGAGCGTACGATCAGCTCTGCTCAAGGCATCGTTCAGGTACAAGAAGTTTGCGGATAAGAAGCGTCGAGCAGTTCCTGCTCTCAAGGTGGGTGATCGGGTATGGTTATCCACGAAGAATTTGAGGTTAAGAGTTCCCAGTATGAAGTTTGCACCTCGCTATATCGGTCCTTTCAAGATTGAACAAGTCATCAATCCTGTTGCTTACAGACTCCAGTTGCCTCCCTTCTTAAAAATACCCAGGACATTCCATGTTTCCCTGTTGAAACCGCTGATCTTGAATCGGTTTCATTCCTCACTTCCTCCAACTCCGAAAGTCCAAACTCAACGAGGCGTTGAGTATGAAGTGGCCAAGATCCTGGACTCACGTCACCGTTACGGTCAACTACAGTATCTTATTGACTGGAAGGGTTACGGCCCTGAGGAACGTTCATGGACCAATGCTTCTGATGTCCATGCTCCTGCCTTGGTCCGGAGATTCCATTCCAAGTTTCCTCAAAAGCCAAAGAAGTGTCCTGGGGCCACTCCTAAAGGGGGGGGTGCTGTCACGATCCGGGTATCTGGACGCCATTTCTTACCCATCAGATGCCTCCTAAGGCTGGCTCAGCGCTCCAGGACCGGATCCCATCTGTTATCCTAATGTTCACATTCCTGCATCCTCTCCTGTCTCTCTGAGACGCTGTCACAGTAACGCCTTATTACATCTGGCATGGCGTCTCCCGCGGCCTCCGCCGCCGTCCCTGAGCTTCTGCATGCAGAGTGTCAGAGTGGCGATTACGTCAGCCGCGGCCTCCGCTGTGTCCGCGTGGTTGGATGTGCACTTGTCAGCCTGGCGTCTCCTGTCTCCAGTGGCCGGCGCCGCCATTACTGTTTTCATTACCACATGGATTACAAACCAAACTTCCCTCCAAGTGTCTGCATGGGCGCAGCCATCTTGGATTCTGTCAGCTGATCATTTCCTCCAATCTGTTGTCAGTATTGTTAATCTGCATAATTGCCTAGCCAATCCCTTCCTTGCTGCAGGTATAAATACACTGTGCCTGAGCAAGGAAGGCGTCAGTGCTTTGGTTGTCAAACCTAGTTCCTGTTTTTCTCTCTCCTGTGATTGTCTTCCAGGTTCCAGCTCCTGTCTCAAGACTTCCACCATAGAGACCCGCACCAGCATTCCACCTGCGGTGTAGCCTGACTCTCCAATCCATTGTGGATTCATCTGTTTCCAGCTACAACATTACCTGCTTCCAGCTCAGCTTCCAGCAGAGTACAGCTTCCCTTAAAGGGCCGGTGTCCTTTCTACACTTTACCACTCTCCACCGGTATTATTATTTCTCCGCTCTCAAGTTCTACATTTCAGTTCATATTTCATCGCTCCCAAGTTCATTTATTATTTAACTGGTTCCAGCCAGTATCCACTCCGTGCTAACAACAGTCTGGTTCCAGCCAGTATCCACAGCAGCTGTTTTATCTTCAGCAACCCAGCTTTTCCTGGAACACCAGCTGGCACAATCCTGGGTTATCTCCATTGCTACAGTCGGGCCTGGTAAGGACTTTCCATCTAGAAGATCATAAGAACTATCTCACACTACCAGTGCCCTGTGGCTCCTGCCATCCTGTAGTACCCAGGAACTGTATTTATTCTTTGCTGACTTTTACGTTTTCTTTTACTGCTGCTGTGTTGCGGAGTTGTCATAATAAACATCATTGACTTTTATCCAAGTTGTCGTGGTCACGCCTTCGGGCAGTTATTATTCATGTTACTTACATGTCCAGGGGTCTGATACAACCTCCCAGGTTCCGGTACATCTCAGCCCCTACAACTGAGGCTGCCTCCCGTCAGCTCAGGCCCTCAGTTGTGACACAGCCCACACCAATCGTACCATATAACTTAGAATATACGCAACCAGTTAACAGTATGAACGAAAAAACAGTATCAGTCAAAGACCAATTCCAACTGTAACATAACCCTTATGTAAGCAACAACTATATACAAGTCTTGCAGATTTAGTCCGCACTGGGACGGGCGCCCAGCATCCTCTACGGACTAGGAGAAAAAGATTTACCGGTAGGTTTAAAATCTTATCTTCTCTTACGTCCTAGAGGATGCTGGGGACTCCGTAAGGACCATGGGGTTTATACCAAAGCTCCAAACCGGGCGGGAGAGTGCGGATGACTCTGCAGCACCGATTGAGCAAACGCGAGGTCCTCATAAGCCAGGGTATCAAACTTGTAGAATTTTGCAAAAGTGTTTGAACTCGACCAAGTAGCTGCTAGGCACAACTGTAATGCCGAGACGCCTCGGGCACCCGCCCAAGAAGAGCCCACCTTCCTAGTGGAATGGGCCTTCACCGAATTCGGTACCGGCAATCCAGCCGTAGAATGAGCCTGCTGAATCGTGTTACAGACCCAGCGAGCAATAGTCTATTTAGAAGCAGGCGCGCCAATCTTGTTGGCTGCATACAGGACAAACAGAGCCTCTGTTTTCCTAACCCTAGCCGTCCTGGCTACGTAAATTTTTAAGGCCCTGACGACATCCAGGGACTTGGAGTCCTCCAAGTCACCCGTAGCCACAGGCACCACAATAGGTTGGTTCATATGAAAAGAAGAGACCACCTTAGGCAGAAATTGAGGACGAGTCCTCAACTTTGCTCTATCCACATGAAATATCAAGTAGGGGCTCTTGTGAGACAAGCAAGGAGAAAAGAAGTACTGGCGCCGGCTGTGATTCAAAACACAATAAATAAAAATATAAAATATATATTTTATTAGACATTCATCTAAGAAAATAATCTATCCCTCAAGGGTAAAACAACACTGATGGAATGTATTAAATGAATTCTGTAGAATACCACAAGGATAAACCCTTTTGAACAAAATGTCCACAGTTCCTGGCTAGGACACTAATCCACATTTGCCCACAAGTTTAGTTGGTATAAGAGCATTTTACCAGACTTGCTTCCGGATATAAGTCCCCTAGGAGTCCCATGCAGATAGGGTCCAGATGGCAGATGGGGATAAGTCCGGGTCTGTGAAAAACTTGTGCCGGAATTTGATCCAGTGGATGCCAGTAAGTCCAAATAAAGCAAGGAGGTGGATATGGGTGCTGGTACTTGTGGTCCTACAGAGAAAAGCCCAACGTGTGTCGCTGGTCTAATGGGTGCCAGCTTCCTCAGGAGCATAAGTCCAGTGTCCAACTTATGGACTATATATACCCTTAGTGATTAGGGATTGATTAGAAACATCTGCTAGACTTGCTAACACTTAATAAAATCTGTTTCACAAATTTCATATTTCGTTACAACAGAAGGCAATCCTTAATGTAAAACATATTATACATATCTTTATTCAAAAAAACGAGTGTTATAAGTGTCATAAAAGCATAAAAATAAGATATAGAGTTTGTGTCATGTGATCGCAGCCGGTCACATGGCTTGTACTGGCCAATAGAACCAGTGCTGCTGAGTTCATATGATCCCGCCCTGGACCACATGACCCGCGACGGTCACGTGATCGCGCCGGCGCGTCATGCGGTTCACAAACCCGGAAGTGATCAGGCCGCTCCGTGGAGCGCAAGCATAGGAATCAGGAAGAGAGAGCTGCGTTCCAGAATCTATGGGACGCAGCGCTCGTTGCTGATTGGGAATGATATACAGCGCAATATCAATGGGAACATGATGTATAGAATGGGAGAATAAACCCCAGGATCATTAACTAGGAAATAGTCAATATTAAAACAGCATATATATATGGAAAGAGACTTCAGCCATATTAATACAGAGGTACTGGGAGACCACAGTCAGTAAAATGAAGCATCTGAGACTTCTAATCAGTCAGACCAAATACAGCATATATTATTATTGTCAACCATGCTTATAAAAGGATGGCATATACATTAGATTTGAAGCACATTTTATATTTCATTACATATCCAGCTATTCATCAAATATGCTCCAAAGAGCCACACATGTAGCATGATTACAGGTTGAGTATCCCTTATCCAAAATGCTTGGGACCAGAGGTATTTTGGATATCGGATTTTTCCGTATTTTGGAATAATTGCATACCATAATGAGATATCATGGTGATGGGACCCAGGTCTAAGCACAGAATGCATTATGTATCATATACACCTTATACACACAGCTTGCAGGTAATTTTAGCCAATATTTTTAATAACTTTGTGCATTAAACAAAGTGTGTGTACATTCACACAGTTCATTTATGTTTCATGTACACCTTATACACACAGCCTAAAGGTCATTTAATACAATATTTTTAATAACTTTGTGTATTAAACAAACTTTGTGTACATTGAACCATCAGAAAACAAAAGTTTCACTATCTCTGTTCTACTCCAAACATTCCGTATTTCGGAATATTCCGTATTTCGGAATATTTGGATATGGGATACTCAACCTGTATCTAGAAGTTATAGATAGTTGGGATAAGGATAGGTAGATTGTTATTATATTATACTGTGTTGGAATTATTATAATTGTTATATTATATTCCAGAGATCTACTATTTTGTTTCTGGCCTACTTAGATTTATGCGTCAAAGTTAGAGAGATAGGAGCTGATTGTTAAGTTCCTAAATTCTTAAAAGGGACAACCAAAGAAGATAAAAACCCGAAAGGGAAAGAAGAAGAGAAGGAGGGGAGTGGAAGAATAAAGGTGAGGATGAGATCTAGATGTTACACAGAGCCCCCAATCCATATTATCGTATTGTGTTTAATTCAATTGTCTCGTTTAACCCATCTGGGTGCAGGGAACCGAATTTGAGTATCCAGTAAACTTCTCTACAGCAAAGCTTATTAAACCTGTCGCCCCCCCCCTCCCCCCCCTAGCTGTGGGGGCGACATGTTCCAGGCAGATTAGAGACAGGCTTTTCGGATCTCCCATGTGTACCTGCGAAAAATGTCTTGATACACTATGTTTTTCATATCTCCTAATAATATTCCTGCAGTGCTCCATTAATCTTACATGTATGGGTCTTGTGGTTCTCCCCACATAGTTAAGACCGCACCCGCAGGTTAGGAGATAGATTACATAGTTGGTATCACAGTTCAAAAATGTTTTCAATTGGTATTGTTCATTATTCCCAGGTATGGATAAAGAGCTAGTTTTTTTCGGCATATATGTGCACGTAGTGCATCTGGTTTTCCTACAATTAAAACATCCATTGGGTTTCGTTGACAGCCACTTACAGCCTGTAGATACCTCCTTTTTTTGCCCTATGGGATCCAGATAGGTGGGGGCCAGTATGGTTTTTAATGACCGATTCTTCTTAAAGACCACTGAGGGTTTGGAAGGAAGAATTTGGTTAAGAGTACGGTCCTGTCTTAGGACTCTATAGTTTTTAAGGATAATAGACCTAATCTCTTGGGCTGAGTTGTTATATTTACAGACTAATTTACTAACATCTAATTTATCCAGAGAGGAAAGAAGGGCACTTAAGAACCTTACACAGGATAGCACTCTTGTTATAAAGGAAGCTGATAAGGGTGGGGGCCTTGTGGTCATGAATAAAACTGATTATATCAGCGAGGCCAACCGACAACTGAGCGATAATATATTTTATCGCACTTTGGAGAAGAATCCCACCGAGACCTTCCTTAAAGAACTTAAAATCCTGTTGGATTCAGCCCTTCTATCGAGGGTCATATCCAGGGAGGAATATGGCTTCCTACTACCCTGTTTTCCTGTTTCTCCCACCTTTTATTTTTTACCCAAGATTCACAAGTCCCTCACCTCACCACCTGGGAGACCTATCATTTCGGGTATAGACTCTATCACTTCTAATCTTTCTTTTGATGTGGATTCTTTTCTTCAGTCACGAGTTTCAGCACTGAGGTCCCATCTTAGGGACACCACTGATTTTCTCAATAAAATTATTAACATACAATGGAAAGAAACGTATCACTTTCTAACACTTGATGTGCAAGCACTATACACACATATTCCTCACTCAGCAGGACTTGATGTCATCTGCAGGAAACTGTCCTCGGATGGGGTCCTCAGTGCTGAACACCAAATTTTTCTACTTCAGTCTATTTCCTTCATACTATCTCACAATTATTTTTTATTTTTGTCCACTTATTATCTACAGGTGATGGGAAAGGCCATGGGGACCAGGTTCGCCCCCAGTTACGCTAACCTCTACATGGGTGACCTTGAGGATTCACTTGTGTGGGGGAGCGGCTGGGAGGAGAACCTGGTCTTCTATGGCCGCTATATTGATGATCTTTTTATTATTTGGGAGGGGGATCTATCCAGCATTTCTTCTTTTGTTTCACATCTCAATAATAACACCTATAATTTATCTTTCACTTCCGCACACAGTAGGGAGAGCATAAACTTCCTGGATGTGACCCTTGAGATTGTAGACAATCAAATTGTCACTTCAAACTATACTAAATCAGTCAACACATTTTCATATCTACACTATGAGAGTGCTCATTTTGCTCCATGGAAACGCAATATTCCTAAGGGGCAGATGATGCGACTTAGACGTAATTGCTCCAATATTGATATTTTTCGAAGCAGGCTAAAGAACTCATGGACTCTTTAAGACAGAGGAAATACCCGGAAAAGCTCCTTCAACAGGCTTTTAGTGAAGTATATTCCATGGATAGGAACAAACTCCTTACCTCCAAAATTAAAGATAAAACTATTGGGGAATGCAAATATAAATAAAAATGAAAATAGCATGAAGGACGAAAGACAACTAGCCTTTGTCTGTAAATATAACAACTCAGCCCAAGAGATTAGGTCTATTATCCTTAAAAACTATAGAGTCCTAAGACAGGACCGTACTCTTACGGGGGGGGGGGGGGGGGGGGGACAGGTTTAATAAGCTTTGCTGTAGAGAAGTTTACTGGATACTCAAATTCGGTTCCCTGCACCCAGATGGGTTAAACGAGACAATTGAATTAAACACAATACAATAATATGGATTGGGGGCTCTGTGTAACATCTAGCTCTCATCCTCACCTTTATTCTTCCACTCCCCTCCTTCTCTTCTTCTTTCCCTTTCGGGTTTTTATCTTCTTTGGTTGTCCCTTTTAAGAATTTAGGAACTTAACAATCAGCTCCTATCTCTCTAACTTTGACGCATAAATCTAAGTAGGCTAGAAACAAAATAGTAGATCTCTGGAATATAATATAACAATTATAATAATTCCAACACAGTATAATATAATAACAATCTACCTATCCTTATCCCAACTATCTATAACTTCTAGATAATCATGCTACATGTGTGGCTCTTTGGAGCATATTTGATGAATAGCTGGATATGTAATGAAATATAAAATGTGCTTTATAAGCATGGTTGACAATAATAATATATGCTGTATTTGGTCTGACTGATTAGAAGTCTCAGATGCTTCAGTTTATTGACTGTGGTCTCCCAGTACCTCTGTATTAATATGGCTGAAGTCTCTTTCCATATATATATGCTGTTTTAATATTGACTATTTCCTAGTTAATGATCCTGGGGTTTATTCTCCCATTCTATACATCATGTTCCCATTGATATTGCGCTGTATATCATTCCCAATCAGCAACGAGCGCTGCGTCCCATAGATTCTGGAACGCAGCTCTCTCTTCCTGATTCCTATGCTTGCGCTCCACGGAGCGGCCTGATCACTTCCGGGTTTGTGAACCGCATGACGCGCCGACGCGATCACGTGACCGTCGCGGTTCATGTGGTCCAGGGCGGGATCATATGAACTCAGCAGCACTGGTTCTATTGGCCAGTACAAGCCATGTGACCGGCTGCGATCACATGACACAAACTCTATATCTTATTTTTATGCTTTTATGACACTTATAACACTCGTTTTTTTGAATAAAGATATGTATAATATGTTTTACATTAAGGATTGCCTTCTGTTGTAACGAAATATGAAATTTGTGAAACAGATTTTATTAAGTGTTAGCAAGTCTAGCAGATGTTTCTAATCAATCCCTAATCACTAAGGGTATATATAGTCCATAAGTTGGACACTGGACTTATGCTCCTGAGGAAGCTGGCACCCATTAGACCAGCGAAACGCGTTGGGCTTTTCTCTGTAGGACCACAAGTACCAGCACCCATATCCACCTCCTGGCTTTATTTGGACTTACTGGCATCCACTGGATCAAATTCCGGCACAAGTTTTTCACAGACCCAGACTTATCCCCATCTGCCATCTGGACCCTATCTGCATGGGACTCCTAGGGGACTTATATCCGGAAGCAAGTCTGGTAAAATGCTCTTATACCAACTAAACTTGTGGGCAACTGTGGATTAGTGTCCTAGCCAGGAACTGTGGACATTTTGTTCAAAAGGGTTTATCCTTGTGGTATTCTACAGAATTCATTTAATACATTCCATCAGTGTTGTTTTACCCTTGAGGGATAGATTATTTTCTTAGATGAATGTCTAATAAAATATATATTTTATATTTTTATTTATTGTGTTTTGAATCACAGCCGGCGCCAGTACTTCTTTTCTCCTTGCTTGTATCTATCATTGTGGGAACTGACCTTCCCTGTACAGCCTGCCGTTGACAGCGCACTCTATTTATTTAATTTTAATGCTCTTGTGAGACAAGGCCGCCAACTCTGACACCCGCCGTGCAGATGCCAAGGCTAATAACATAACCACCTTCCAGGTGAGAAATTTTAATTCCACCGTTTGAAGAGGTTCAAACCAGTGTGATTTAAGGAACTGTAACACCACGTTAAGGTCCCATGGTGCCACTGGTGGCACAAAAGGAGGATGGATGTGCAGCACTCCCTTTACGAAAGTTTGGACTTCTGGGAGAGAAACCAATTCCTTTTGAAAAAATATAGATAGGGCCGAAATCTGTACCTTAATGGAGCCTAATTTTAGGCCCATATCCACTCCCGTCTGTAGGAAGGGGAGAAAACGTCCCAGATGGAAATCTTCCGTAGAAGCATTCTTGGTTTCACACCAAGATACATACTTCCTCCAGATACGGTGATAATGCTTCGCCGTTACTTCCTTCCTAGCCTTTATCAGAGTAGGGATAACTTCCTCCGGAATACCCCTCTCTGCTAGGATTCGGTGTTCAACCGCCATGCCGTCAAACGCAACCGCGGTAAGTCTTGGAACATGCAAGGTCCCTGCTGTAACAGCTCTTCCCTGAGAGGAAGAGGCCACGGATCTTCTGTGAGCATTTCCTGAAGATCCGAATACCAGGCCCTTCGAGGCCAATCTGGAACCACGAGTATTGTTTGTATTCTGTTTCGTTTTATGATTCTCAACACTTTTGAGATGAGACGTAGGGGAGGAACACATAGACCGACTGAAACACCCATGGTGTCACTAGGGCGTCTACCGCTACTGCCTGAAGGTCCCTTGACCTGGCACAATACCTCCGAAGATTTTTGTTGAGGCGTGACGCCATCATGTCTATTTGAGGAAGTCCCCAAAGACTTGTTATCTCTGCAAAGACCTCTTGATGAAGCCCCACTCTCCTGGATGGAGATCGTGTCTGCTGAGGAAGTCTGCTTCCCAGTTGTCCACTCCCGGTATGAAGACTGCTGACAGAACACTTGCGTAATTTTCTGCCCAGCGCAGAATTCTGGTGGCTTCCGCCATTGCCACTCTGCTCCTTGTCCCGCCTTGGCGGTTTACATGAGCCACTGCTGTGACGTTGTCTGATTGAATCAGAACCGATAGGTCGCAAAGAAGATACTCCGCTTGTCGTAGGCCGTTGTATATGGCCCTCAATTGCAGTACGTTGATGTGTAGACAAGCCTCCTGGCTTGACCATATCCCCTGGAAATTTCTTCCTTTTGTGACTGCTCCCCATCCTTGGAGGCTCGCGTCCGTGGTCACCAGAACCCAGTCTTGAATGCCGAACCTGCGACCCTCTAGAAGGTGAGCACTCTGCAGCCACCACAGGAGAGACACCCTGGCCCTGGGGGACAGGGTTATCTTTTGATGAAGGTGTAGATGGGACCCCGACCATTTGTCGAGAAGGTCCCACTGAAACGTCCTCGTATGGAACCTGCCGAAGGGGATGGCCTCGTAGGCTGCCACCATTTTTCCCAGAACTCGAGTGCATTGATGAACAGACACTCTTTTTGGTTTTAGCAGGTCCCTGACCGTGTTCTGGATGTCCTGGGCTTTTTCTATTGGTAGAAAAACCCTCTTCAGTTCCGTGTCCAGAATCATGCCTAGGAATGATAGTCGAGTCGTTGGAAGCAACTGAGACTTTGGCAGATTGAGAATCCAACCGTGTTGATGTAACACTCTCAGGGAGAGTGACACGCTTTTCAGCAATTGATCCCTTGATCTCGCCTTTATCAGGAGATCGTCCAAGTACGGGATAATTGTGACACCCTGCTTGCGCAGGAGCACCATCATTTCCGCCATTACCTTGGTGAAAATCCTTGGAAAGCCCAAACGGCAACGTCTGAAACTGGTAATGACAGGATGAAGAGGAAATATGGGTAGGCATCCTTCACGTCCAGCGACACCATAAAATCCCCTGCTTCCAGACTGGATATCACAGTCCGGAGTGATTCCATCTTGAACTTGAACTTTTTCAAGTATAGGTTTAGGGATTTTAGATTCAAAATTGGTCTGACCGAACCATCCGGCTTCGGGACCACAAACAGTGTTGAATAGTACCCTTTTCCCCGTTGGCCTAGGGGAACCTTGACAATCACTTGCTGTTGACACAGCTTTTGAATTGCATCTAATACCACTACCCTCTCCGGGGAAGAGGTTGGCAAGGCCGACTTGAGAAATCGGCGAGGGGGCACCTCTTCGAACTCCAGTTTGTAACCTTGGGATACAATTTCCAACGCCCAAGGATCCACGCCTGATAGGACCCAGACCTGGCTGAAGAGTCGAAGACGTGCCCCCACCGGTGCGGACTCCCTCCGTGGAGCCCCAGAGTCATGCGGTGGATTTAGCAGAAGCTGGGGAGGACTTCTGCTCCTGGGAACTAGCCGAAGCAGGTGTTCTCTTACCTCTACCCTTACCTCTGGCGAGGAAAGAGAAGCCCCGACCTCTTCTGGACTTATGCAACCGAAAGGACTGCATCTGATATTGTGGGGTTTTCTTTTGCTGTGGGGGAACAAAAGGCAAAAATGTAGATTTACCCTCGGTAGCTGTGGAAACCAGGTCCGCAAGACCATCCCCAAACAAAACTTCACCCTTGTAAGGTAAAACCTCTATATGCTTTTTTGAGTCGGCATCACCCGACCATTGGCGGGTCCACAGAGCTCGTCTTGCCGAAACTGCCATGGCATTGGATCTGGAACCAAGCAGCCCCACGTCTCTTTTAGCGTCTCTCATATACAAGACTGCGTCCTTAATGTGACCTAAAGTCAGGACAATGGTATCCTTGTCCAGGGTATCCATGTCAGCCAACAAGATATCTGTCCATGCTGCAACAGCGCTACAAACCCATGCCGATGCTATTGCCGGTCTGAGTAAAGCCCCCGTATATGCATAAATAGACTTTAAGGTAGTCTCCTGTCTACGATCCGCAGGATCCTTAAGGGCCGCGGTGTCTGGAGACGGTAGCGCCACCTTCTTGGACAGACGCGTTAATGCCTTCTCCACCCTGGGCGAGGATTCCCAACGTACCCTGTCCTTTGCTGGGAAAGGATACGCCATTAGGATCCTCTTGGGAATCTGCAGTTTTTTGTCTGGAGTTTTCCAAGCTTTTTCAAATAATTCGTTCAGTTCATGAGATGGAGGAAACGTTACTTCAGGTTTCTTCCCCTTAAACATGTGTACCCTCGTGTCAGGAACAGAGGGGTCATCTGTGATATGCAAAACATCTTTTATTGCCATAATCATATAATGAATACTTTTGGCCACCTTAGGGTGCAACCTTGCCTCATCATAGTCGACACTGGAGTCAGAATCCGTGTCGGTATCAGTGTCTACTATTTGTGATAAGGGACGCTTTTGAGACCCTCACGGGCCCTGTGACCCAGTCAAAATCCGCGGATGGACTCCCTGCTGTTTCCTTGGACTCAGCTTTGTCCATTCTCTTATGTAATAAGGTCACATTAGCATTTAAAATATTCCACATATCATACCAATCATGAGTCGGCGTTGCTGACGGAGACACCACAATCATCTGCTCCACCTCCTCCTTGGATGATCCTTCCGCTTCAGACATGTCGACACACGCGTACCGACACCCGTACACACACACAAGGATATATCTATAAGGGGACAGTTCCCCAACAAGGCCCTTTGGAGAGACAGAGAGAGAGTATGCCAGCACACACCCAGCGCCAACTGACACTGGAAACAAGTCCCAGATATAGCGCTTTTATATATATGTCAATCGTGTAATACACTCACTGCGCCAAAATGTGCCCCCCCCCCCCTCTTTTTTAGCCCTGTATCACCGTTCTGCAGGGGAGAGTCCGGGGAGCCAGCTTCTCTTCAGCACACTGTGGAGAAAATGGTGCTGGTTAGTGCTGTGCGACCAAGCTCCGCCCCCTCTAGTGGCGGGCTTCGGTCCCGCTCAAATTCACAATTAATGGCAGGGGATGAACATATCCACTGACTTCACAGCCCATATGTGTAATAACATGCCAAAACCGAAGTATATATTGCTGCCTAGGGCGCCCCCCCTGCGCCCTGCACCCATCAGTGCCTGTCCGTGTGTGTAACGTGTGGGAGCAATGGCGCGCTTACCTCAGGGAAGATCTGAAGTCTTCTGCCGCCTTAGAAATCTTCTTTCTTCTTATACTCACCCGGCTTCTATCTTCCGGCTCTGCGAGGAGGACGGCGGCGCGGCTCTGAGACGAACGGCAGGGGGAGACCTGCGTTACGATCCCTCTGGAGCTAATGGTGCCCAGTAGCCTAAGAAGCAGAGCCTATCATCTAAGTAGGTCTGCTTCTCTCTCCTCAGTCCCACGATGCAGGGAGCCTGTTGTCAGCAGTGCTCCCTGAAAATAAAAAAACTAACAAAATTCTTTTATCAGAGAAACTCAGTAGAGCTCCCCTGTAGTGCACCCATTCTCCTCTGGGCACAGAATCTAACTGAGGTCTGGAGGAGGGGCATAGAGGGAGGAGCCAGTGCACACCCATACTAAAAGTTCTTGTGAGTGCCCATATCTCCTGTGGAGGCCGTCTATACGCCATGGACCTTACGGAGTCCCCAGGATCCTCTAGGACATAAGAGAAAATAAATTAAGAGGGAAGTCCAGAAACAGAGCATTTTGTACCTAGTGGTGCGGGTCATGTTGGAGGGTATGATCATACTTACCTACTCTCCCGCATCCTGCGGGAGGCTCCCTGATCATGGTACATTACCCCGCTGCCCCGGAAAGCTAATTTAAAACCCCGGATTCCCCTGCCCCGCCGCAATGCTGTCTCACCTTATTGCGCAGTGCACGGTAGCCTGGATCTTGCTTTAGTCTCTAGATGCAGCTACTGCCGCCGGCCACCAGGGGGAGAGCAAGTTATAGAGAGGCGTTTATTATAGTACTCCTGTAATGTGATCGGGACCCCCCTGCAGTGAGGACTGCTATTACCATCTCCTCCATATGTCCCTGATCTCTGTTGCTCCTCAGGGGCTGTGGCAGATGCTTTGAATTTGCATCAGGTAGAGCTGATTATTTTTCTTATCAGTTATGTGTGTACTATGTCCGGCACTATATGGGTATAGTGGAGGGGGGGCGGGGGGGGGAGGTATGCTGGCCTTGCTGGTTTGTGCTGGAAAACTGTGGGTTTGGGAGTGGGGGTTGGGGGTTATGCTGGGCACTTATGAGTATGAGGGAGTGTATGCTGGACACTGTGGGATATGGGGGGTGTAGATACTGTATGTGTGTGGGAGGTATGCTGGACACTGTGTGGGCATTGGGGGCGAATGCTGGGCACTGTAGGTATGGGGTGATGTATGTTGGGCACTGTGTCGGTATTGAGTGGTATATGATTCGGCACTGTGGTTTTGAGGGGTGCATGCCGGGCACTGTGTGGGTATGGGGGATACTGTGTGGGTATGGGGAATGCAAGCTGGGTACTGTGTGGGTATGAGGGGTGCATTTTGTGCACTGTATGGCTAAGGGGCATATTTCCTTACCCTCCCGCATTCTGCGGGAGACTCCCGTTTCAGTGTTAATTAAAACCCCCAGATTCCCCTGCCCTTTTGGGAATCCAAACTGCCCATGCATGAATTTGGATGCGACAGGGGGTGAGGCCTGGACGAAATGATGTCACGACACGTGATGTTGCTATACTTAATAATACAGGGTTGTGGGTAGTGGTGTCTGCCTTGCCTAGCAAACTCCGGAGTCTGAGCTTGTGAGCGCCTTTCATCTTACGTTAGATTCAGCAACAGCATCTTCTCCCCCAAACACAAGGTGGCCAATACCTTAATAAACGTACTGTAAGTAGTAGGTTCTGGTACTTGGGAGCATTTACTTGTTTTGTATATGTGTTTCACACACTCTACTAGAACATGCAGCTAATAGTGGAAATATATGCACCTATTTCATATCCCCCTACCACCTTCTGACTCTCAGAGCACTCTCCCTGTGTTATATTTCTCCCCTACTCTCTGCTACATCTTATACCAAATTCCTCACCTCACTTCACATTCCTCAAATCCAGTACAAACCTGGTAAATCCAGGAGGTGAGTATCTCTACCCTAATCCTCACCATAGTACCCTAACCTAAACCTCACCCTAAACATTCATCTTAATACTAGTGATGAGCGGGTTCGGTTTCCGAGAAACCGAACCCCCCCGAACTTCACCCTTTTTAGACGGGTCCGAGCCATACTCGGATTCTCCCGTATGGCTCGGTTAACCCGAGCGCGCCAAAACGTCATCATTCCGCTGTCAGATTCTCGCGAGATTCGGATTCTATATAAGCAGCCGCGCGTCGCCGCCATTTTCACACGTGCATTGAGATTGATAGGGAGAGGACGTGGCTGGCGTCCTCTCCGTTTATATAGTTACACAGTTGATCTGATTGCTTAGCTTATTGTGGGGAGGATTGGGGAGCAGCTGTTAGGAGGAGTACAGTGCAGAGTTTTGCTAATAGTGACCACCAGTTTTTTATCCGTTCTCTGCCTGAAAAAAACGCTCCATACCATATCTGTGCTCAGTGTGCTGCATGATATATCTGTGCTGAGTGCTCACACTGCTTAATTGTGGGGACTGGGGAGCAGCTATAGCAGGAGTACAGTGCACAGTTTTGCTGACAGTGACCACCAGTATACGTTTGTCTGCCTGAAAAACACTCCTGTGGTGTCTTTTTTTTTTATACTATAAACGCAGTCTGCTGACAGTGTCCACCAGGTCCATTATACTGTATATAGCAGTACGGTAGGCCACTGCTGTACCTACCTCTGTGTCGTCACTCGTCGTCCATAAGTATACTAAGTATCCATCCATCTACATTGTATACCTGTGGTGTCTTTTTTTTTATACTATAAACGCAGTCTGCTGACAGTGTCCACCAGGTCCATTATACTGTATATAGCAGTACGGTAGGCCACTGCTGTACCTACCTCTGTGTCTTCACTCGTCGTCCATAAGTATACTAAGTATCCATCCATCTACATTGTATACCTGTGGTGTCTTTTTTTTTATACTATAAACGCAGTCTGCTGACAGTGTCCACCAGGTCCATTATACTGTATATAGCAGTACGGTAGGCCACTGCTGTACCTACCTCGGTGTCGTCACTCGTCGTCCATAAGTATACTATTCCTCCATCTACATTGTATACCTGTGGTGTCTTTTTTTCTTTATACTATAAACGCAGTCTGCTGACAGTGTCCACCAGGTCCATTATACTGTATATAGCAGTACGGTAGGCCACTGCTGTACCTACCTCTGTGTCGTCACTCGTCGTCCATAAGTATACTAAGTATCCATCCATCTACATTGTATACCTGTGGTGTCTTTTTTTTATACTATAAACGCAGTCTGCTGACAGTGTCCACCAGGTCCATTATACTGTATATAGCAGTACGGTAGGCCACTGCTGTACCTACCTCTGTGTCGTCACTCGTCGTCCATAAGTATACTAAGTATCCATCCATCTACATTGTATACCTGTGGTGTCTTTTTTTCTTTATACTATAAATGCAGTCTGCTGACAGTGTCCACCAGGTCCATTATACTGTATATAGCAGTACGGTAGGCCACTGCTGTACCTACCTCTGTGTCGTCACTCGTCGTCCATAAGTATACTAAGTATCCATCCATCTACATTGTATACCTGTGGTGTCTTTTTTTCTTTATACTATAAACGCAGTCTGCTGACAGTGTCCACCAGGTCCATTATACTGTATATAGCAGTACGGTAGGCCACTGCTGTACCTACCTACCTCTGTGTTGTGACTCGTCGTCCATAAGTATATTAAGTATCCATCCATCTACATTGTATACCTGTGGTGTCTTTTTTTTTTATACTATAAACGCAGTCTGCTGACAGTGTCCACCAGGTCCATTATACTGTATATAGCAGTACGGTAGGCCACTGCTGTACCTACCTCTGTGTCGTCACTCGTCGTCCATAAGTATACTAAGTATCCATCCATCTACATTGTATACCTGTGGTGTCTTTTTTTTTAATACTATAAACGCAGTCTGCTGACATGTCCACCAGGTCCATTATACTGTATATAGCAGTACGGTAGGCCACTGCTGTACCTACCTCTGTGTCGTCACTCGTCGTCCATAAGTATACTAAGTATCCATCCATCTACATTGTATACCTGTGGTGTCTTTTTTTTTATACTATAAACGCAGTCTGCTGACAGTGTCCACCAGGTCCATTATACTGTATATAGCAGTACGGTAGGCCACTGCTGTACCTACCTCTGTGTCGTCACTTGTCGTCCATAAGTATACTATCCATCCATCTACATTGTATACCTGTGGTGTCTTTTTTTCTTTATACTATAAATGCAGTCTGCTGACAGTGTCCACCAGATCCATTATACTGTATATAGCAGTACGGTAGGCCACTGCTGTACCTACCTCTGTGTCGTCACTTGTCGTCCATAAGTATACTAAGTATCCATCCATCTACATTGTATACCTGTGGTGTCTTTTTTTTTATACTATAAACGCAGTCTGCTGACAGTGTTCACCAGGTCCATTATACTGTATATAGCAGTACGGTAGGCCACTGCTGTACCTACCTTTGTGTCGTCACTCGTCGTCCATAAGTATACTATCCATCCATCTACATTGTATACCTGTGGTGTCTTTTTTTCTTTATACTATAAACGCAGTCTGCTGACAGTGTCCACCAGGTCCATTATACTGTATATAGCAGTACGGTAGACCACTGCTGTACCTACGTCTGTGTCGTCACTCGTCGTCCATAAGTATACTATCCATCCATCTACATTGTATACCTGTGGTGCCTTTTTTTCTTTATACTAGTAGTACTAGTTTAGCAGTCTGCTGACAGTGTCCACCAGGTCCATTATACTGTATATAGCAGTACGGTAGGCCACTGCTGTACCTACCTCTGTGTCGTCACTCGTCGTCCATAAGTATACTATCCATCCATCTACATTGTATACCTGTGGTGGCTTTTTATCTTTATACTAGTTTAGCAGTTTGCTGACAGTGTCCACCAGGTCCATTTATTATACTGTATATAGCAGTACGGTAGGCCACTGCTGTACCTACCTCTGTGTCGTCACTCGTCGTCCATAAGTATACTATCCATCCATCTACATTGTATACCTGTGGTGGCTTTTTTTCTTTATACTAGTAGTACTAGTTTAGCAGTCTGCTGACAGTGTCCACCAGGTCCATTATACTGTATATAGCAGTACGGTAGGCCACTGCTGTACCTACCTCTGTGTCGTCACTCGTCGTCCATAAGTATACTATCCATCCATCTACATTGTATACCTGTGGTGCCTTTTAGTTGTGCGCATTAAAATATGGAGAACAAAAATGTGGAGGTTAAAAAAATAGGGAAAGATCAAGATCCACTTCCACCTCGTGCTGAAGCTGCTGCCACTAGTCATGGCCGAGACGATGAAATGCCATCAACGTCGTCTGCCAAGGCCGATGCCCAATGTCATAGTACAGAGCATGTAAAATCCAAAACACAAAAGATCAGTAAAATGACCCAAAAATCAAAATTAAAAGCGTCTGAGGAGATGCGTAAACTTGCCAATATGCCATTTACGACACGGAGTGGCAAGGAACGGCTGAGGCCCTGGCCTATGTTCATGGCTAGTGGTTTAGCTTCACATGAGGATGGAAGCACTCATCCTCTCGCTAGAAAAAAGAAAAGACTTAAGCTGGCAAAAGCACAGCAAAGAACTGTGCGTTCTTCGAAATCACAAATCCCCAAGGAGAGTCCAATTGTGTCGGTTGCGATGCCTGACCTTCCCAACACCGGACGGGAAGAGCTTGCGCCTTCCACCATTTGCACGCCCCCTGCAAGTGCTGGAAGGAGCACCCGCAGTCCAGTTCCTGATAGTCAAATTGAAGATGTCAGTGTTGAAGTACACCAGGATGAGGATATGGGTGTTGCTGGCGCTGGGGAGGAAATTGACAAGGAGGATTCTGATGGTGAGGTGGTTTGTTTAAGTCAGGCACCCGGGGAGACGCCTGTTGTCCGTGGGAGGAATATGGCCATTGACATGCCTGGTCAAAATACAAAAAAAATCAGCTCTTCGGTGTGGAAGTATTTCAACACAAATGCGGACAACAGGTGCCAAGCCATGTGTTGCCTTTGTCAAGCTGTAATAAGTAGGGGTAAGGACGTTAACCACCTCGGAACATCCTCACTTATACGTCACCTGCAGCGCATTCATCATAAGTCAGTGACAAGTTCAAAAACTTTGGGTGACAGCGGAAGCAGTCCACTGACCAGTAAATCCCTTCCTCTTGTAACCAAGCTCCTGCAAACCACACCACCAACTCCCTCAGTGTCAATTTCCTCCTTACCCAGGAAAGCCAATAGTCCTGCAGGCCATGTCACTGGCAAGTCTGACGAGTCCTCTCCTGCCTGGGATTCCTCCGATGCATCCTTGAGTGTAACGCCTACTGCTGCTGGCGCTGCTGTTGTTGCTGCTGGGAGTCGATCGTCATCCCAGAGGGGAAGTCGGAAGACCACTTGTACTACTTCCAGTAAGCAATTGACTGTACAACAGTCCTTTGCGAGGAAGATGAAATATCACAGCAGTCATCCTGCTGCAAAGTGGATAACTGAGGCCTTGGCAGCCTGGGCGGTGAGAAACGTGGTTCCGGTATCCATCGTTAATTCAGAGCCAACTATAGACTTGATTGAGGTACTGTGTCCCCGGTACCAAATACCATCTAGGTTCCATTTCTCTAGGCAGGCGATACCGAAAATGTACACAGACCTCAGAAAAAGACTCACCAGTGTCCTAAAAAATGCAGTTGTACCCAATGTCCACTTAACCACGGACATGTGGACAAGTGGAGCAGGGCAGACTCAGGACTATATGACTGTGACAGCCCACTGGGTAGATGTATTGCCTCCCGCTGCAAGAACAGCAGCGGCGGCACCAGTAGCAGCATCTCGCAAACGCCAACTCGTTCCTAGGCAGGCTACGCTTTGTATCACCGCTTTCCAGAATACGCACACAGCTGAAAACCTCTTACGGCAACTGAGGAAGATCATCGCAGAATGGCTTACCCCAATTGGACTCTCCTGGGGATTTGTGGCATCGGACAACGCCAGCAATATTGTGCGTGCATTACATCTGGGCAAATTCCAGCACGTCCCATGTTTTGCACATACCTTGAATTTGGTTGTGCAGAATTATTTAAAAAACGACAGGGGCGTGCAAGAGATGCTGTCGGTGGCCCGAAGAATTGCGGGCCACTTTCGGCATTCAGGCACCGCGTACAGAAGACTGGAGCACCACCAAAAATACCTGAACCTGCCCTGCCATCATCTGAAGCAAGAGGTGGTAACGAGGTGGAATTCAACCCTCTATATGCTTCAGAGGATGGAGGAGCAGCAAAAGGCCATTCAAGCCTATACATCTGGCCACGATATAGGCAAAGGAGGTGGAATGCACCTGTCTCAAGCGCAGTGGAGAATGATTTCAACGTTGTGCAATGTTCTGCAACCCTTTGAACTTGCCACACGTGAAGTCAGTTCAGACACTGCCAGCCTGAGTCAGGTCATTCCCCTCATCAGGCTTTTGCAGAAGAAGCTGGAGACATTGAAGGAGGAGCTAAAACAGAGCGATTCCGCTAGGCATGTGGGACTTGTGGATGGAGCCCTTCATTCGCTTAACCAGGATTCACGGGTGGTCAATCTGTTGAAATTAGAGCACTACATTTTGGCCACGTGCTCGATCCTAGATTTAAAACCTACGTTGTATCTCTCTTTCCGGCAGACACAAGTCTACAGGGGTTCAAAGACCTGCTGGTGAGAAAATTGTCAAGTCAAGCGGAACGTGACCCGTCAACAGCTCCTCCTTCACATTCTCCTGCAACTGGGGGTGCGAGGAAAAGGCTAAGAATTCCGAGCCCACCCGCTGGCGGTGATGCAGGGCAGTCTGGAGCGAGTGCTGACATCTGGTCCGGACTGAAGGACCTGCCTACGATTACTGACATGTCGTCTACTGTCACTGCATATGATTCTCTCACCATTGAAAGAATGGTGGAGGATTATATGAGTGACCGCATCCAAGTAGGCACGTCAGAAGATCCGTACGTATACTGGCAGGAAAAAGAGGCAATTTGGAGGCCCTTGCAGAAACTGGCTTTATTCTACCTAATTTGCCCTCCCTCCAGGGTGTACTGCGAAAGAGTGTTTAGTGCCGCCGCTCACCTTGTCAGCAATCGGCGTACGAGGTTACTTCCAGAAAATGTGGAGAAGATGATGTTCATTAAAATGAATTATAATCAATTCCTCCGTGGAGACATTCACCAGCAGCAATTGCCTCCAGAAAGTACACGGGGACCTGAGATGGTGGATTCCAGTGGGGACGAATTAATAATCTGTGAGGAGGGGGATGTACACAGTGAAAGGGGTGATGAATCGGACGATGAGGAGGAGGTGGACATCTTGCCTCTGTAGAGCCAGTTTGTGCAAGGAGAGATTGATTGCTTCTTTTTTGGTGGGGGCCCAAACCAACCAGTCATTTCAGTCACAGTCGTGTGGCAGACCCTGTCACTGAAATGATGGGTTCGTTAAAGTGTGCATGTCCTGTTTATACAACATAAGGGTGGGTGGGAGGGCCCAAGGACAATTCCATCTTGCACCTCTTTTTTCTTTCATTTTTCTTTGCATAATGTGCTGTTTGGGGAGTATTTCTTTGAAGGGCCATCCTGCGTGACACTGCAGTGCCACTCCTAGATGGGCCAGGTGTTTGTGTCGGCCACTAGGGTCGCTTAGCTTAGTCACACAGCTACCTCATTGCGCCTCTTTTTTTCTTTGCGTCATGTGCTGTTTGGGGAGTATTTTTTTGAAGGGCCATCCTGCGTGACACTGCAGTGCCACTCCTAGATGGGCCAGATGTTTGTGTCGGCCACTTGGGTCGCTTATCTTAGTCACACAGCTACCTCATTGCGCCTCTTTTTTTCTTTGCATCATGTGCTTTTTGGGGACTAGTTTTTTGAAGTACCATCCTGCGTGACACTGCAGTGCCACTCCTAGATGGGCCAGGTGTTTGTGTCGGCCACTAGGGTCGCTTAGCTTAGTCACACAGCTACCTCATTGCGCCTCTTTTTTTCTTTGCGTCATGTGCTGTTTGGGGAGTATTTTTTTGAAGGGCCATCCTGCGTGACACTGCAGTGCCACTCCTAGATGGGCCAGATGTTTGTGTCGGCCACTTCGGTCGCTTATCTTAGTCACACAGCTACCTCATTGCGCCTCTTTTTTTCTTTGCATCATGTGCTGTTTGGGGACAATTTTTTTGAAGGGCCATCCTGTCTGACACTGCAGTGCCACTCCTAGATGGGCCAGGTGTTTGTGTCGGTCACTTGGGTCGCTTAGCTTAGCCATCCAACGACCTCGGTGCAAATTTTAGGACTAAAAATAATATTGTGAGATGTGAGGTGTTCAGAATAGACTGAAAATGAGTGGAAATTATGGTTATTGAGGTTAATAATACTATGGGATCAAAATGACCCCCAAATTCTATGATTTAAGCTGTTTTTTAGGGTTTTTTGAAAAAAACACCCGAATCCAAAAAACACCCGAATCCGACAAAAAAATTTCGGTGAGGTTTTGCCAAAACGCGTCCGAACCCAAAACACGGCCGCGGAACCGAACCCAAAACCAAAACACAAAACCCGAAAAATTTCCGGTGCACATCACTACTTAATACCCACAAAGTCCTAACCCGCAAACCTCTCTCTAACCATAATGCCTACACGTAATATTTAACCCAAACCGCTAGACCAACCTTAAAATCCTATCCCTAATATCCTAACCCAATCCCCTAAACTAACCTTAATACTTTAGACCCCTAACCCTAATACCCTAACGCTAAAGGGCAGACTAGATGGACTATATGGTTCTTATATTTATGGAATGTATGAAGATTTGAATGGATATACAGTATGGAGGTATGTATGGCTTCCTAGAGATCTAATTGCTCTCTGGGGCCCTATGGAGGGACAGTTGAGCGTGATGTGCACAGTGTTTCTTTTCCCTTAGTGTGGGTACACACTAGGCGTTGTGATCGGTGAGCGACATCGCCTAGTGTTTCCCCTCCCGGGCCTCCTCACGACGGGCATACACACTGTGCGATATCACTAATGATATCGCACAGTGATAATATGCCACAACCAGCTGGAGCATGCAGCTTTGGACGATGAGTCCAAATTGAGCTGCATGCACGGATCGCTCATCTTCGGCTGCATACCCTTTACTGTGCACATTAAATATTTACTAATTTGCTAATATTACATGGAAAAAAAAAAATTGCATGTAACTAAATCACACCTGCTAAGGACATATATGCAGCAAAAATATAAAAATAATCTTAACCTACATGTTGGACATCTACACCAATGTGTAATTTATTCTATCATGGCATACTAACTAATTGAGCAATGGCATTACGAAATTATAAAAACCACGTATTAAAATATCCGATCCAATCTGTCTCTATAATTATGCGGTTGCTAATGTAATTTATTGCCAATAGATCTATCAAGTGGCAGCAGCCATGTCTACATCTTAGTACTATAGTTTTCACCTGCCACTGCAGTACAACCTTGAGTGGCAATAGATACGCCCTTGGGTGGAGTTAGACTCATCCCTTTGGGCAGAGCATGAACCCCCCTCCCCCCCACCTTCCTCAATGGAGCGCCGCGCAACTCTTCTAACTTCCTATATTCTCCCTGAAACTAATTTTCAAAAGTAGTTAAGTATGGGTATGATACCTGCCCACATGACCTCTCCAAAGGGAGAGAATCCTCTGCTCCTGGATTTCCCTCTTAATTTATGCTTGCCATCACCTGTGGTGAAACACCTTTCTTATCCAATAACCTGTTCAACACAGGTGCCAGCAATCATAAATTAAAAGTCCAGCAGAGCATTGTGTCCCTCCTGGAGAGAGTCATGTTGGGAAGTATGTGCAAACCATACTCAAAACAGAGGCGATTTGAAAACCGTGAACAAAGCTGCTAAACCCACTGTCACAACTCACATTATTGATCAATAACAACAACCTCTTACGGGTGTCGGGATTCCGGCGCCGGTATACTGTGCGCCGGGATCCCGACATTCGGCATACTGAAGACCACCCCCTCCTCTTAAAACCCAACAGCTAAGGTAAGTTACATACTTTACGTTGCGGTTTACGCCAAGTGCGTAAGAGTTTACGTACGAAAACAGCCCCTACATCCGGGCATGCGCAACAGACGCTGCTCTGCGGCTATCACGTGATCGGAAGGCCTAGAATTCTCCCCCTTCCATCTTTGAGCAGCTGCATTAGGCCGCGTCTCCTCGCTGCTCCGGTGGCTGTACGTCGTGTCCTGCGGTCCCCGTCAGGTCTCCCGTAGCCCACACCCGTCACCCGAGTCTGTTTCTTGCCCTTAGAAGTTCAGGCCGCCATTTGTCATTCGGCATCCAGTACCTACGCAGCCGTTCTCCGCTGCCTTTGCCAGGACTTTACACCCGTCGCCGAATTTCGCATCTGATTTCAGCTCGCGTTGAGGTGGAAGCCCCCTCGGCCCTTTACCATGGTGAAGAAGAACAGCATCCCCGAGAGGTGAGTATGGCCAGACCGCCGTGTTACACATTGATCTGCCCAGCTGTCCCGGCATTGTGGCACCCTGCTCCATGTTGCGAGCAGGCGCAATGAGACCCTCTTGCTTTACACTGACTCCCAATTGTTGTGGAACTACAAGTTCCAGCATGACCTGAAGGCTGTCTTAGCACGCAGCTGCTTGTGGCTCCACAAAACTGGTGTAGGGTGCAATGTGGGGTGGCTGGTAGAACCAGGCCACCCCCAGGTAGGTATCTCACTCACTGTATAGCCAGGTAAGTATGGCCATATGCTGTGTGCACACCACAAATCACCGGAAATCTAATATATAATTCATATATGATCTCCACACGATGGCTTTCCTTTCAAAAAGCATATCCAATAAGCCCCATCGCTCGGCCTGATTGCTTTGGAACTGCGGCAGATCCATGTGTAACCAATGTGGATGGCGTCATATGTAAGGATTAGAATCTGCTACAGTGCTTCCCTTGTGAGGTGAGCTAGGTGTAAGTGTATTCAGACCCTTGCATCCTAGTGATACCTCAGTTGGAACCAGGCGTGAAACCCGCTGTATGTTGTTGACTGTTGATAAGTCTGATGAAGGTATGTAATTCGTTTATGGAAAATGGCCTGCAAGGTAAGTTCTATGTGACGGGTATCTCCACCAAGCATCGTAGTTTTCCAGCCCTCGTGTTACTGTGGCCTATAGATGGAATTTTTGTACGCATGCTAGATCCCATTACGCCGTGACAGTGTTTTAGTTAAATTATTCGAAACCAGCTCAGTGATTGCTTTGGCAGTAGGTATACTGTAGTAAGGCTTGTCATTTTAAACATTACATTTCATGGAAGCATGCTGGCAGTCCAGTTGGTTTATTTCCGGACCAGTGTTTTGGCATCTGGTTCGGTTGCCGTGATTCCTTTAGAAGTGGCCGGTTAATATGGACATTTATTGTCCATAAAGTGTTGCTGTTCATTTTCTGCCTTGCCGTGTTGTATTTTCTGGAATGGCTGGAAATCGCCTGATGAATATTCCCGTGAATCTGAATAATAGTTTTTCTTTAAGCAGCTAATTCTTGATGAATTACAAAGCTGTTCTGTGTTTCAACCTCATATTTCTAGTCTTTTCCAGAGAACAATGGTCCCACCAAGCTCTCCAAACAATTGTAGCTTATCTCATGGTAGGCTACATACTGTAGATTTAGTTGTACTATATAAACCATTCCAAGTGAAGCTGGAAAGCTTTGGGACTATTTATTTACGCTGTAATTTGTAGGTCAGGTACTGTATGCCACTTTCACATATGTGACCTGGGAATTTGCTGGGTCTAGCACGCTCACAAATTCCCAGGTCTCTTTTCTGTGATCCTGGTCGGGAGCAGGGTTGCAGACCTGGAACTTAGTCCCGGGTCGTTTGCATTCAGGTCTACCCAAATCCCGCGTTGATGCGCAGAAACGCAGGATTTTGAAGGTAGTGTGAAAGGGGTAAAGGTGAGTGTCACTATAACCAGCAATGACTTTCGGGCAGCACCCTTAGGTGTTTAAGGTGAATTATACCCCTTTTACACTCGCAGGCTTTGGTCATTCCCGGGAATGTGTCCCGGTATATTTCTCGGGAATGACCCTTTCACGTATTGCCGGGTCAGTGATGTCACCGCTAACTCTTCCGGAGGCGGTGCTTGGAGATAATCTTCTCCAAGCACCGCCGCCTCCTATGCAGAGAACAGGTGCCGGGTCGCCTTGACCTAGTATACCCATTCACACTGCACAGCTTCCCGGGACGGTCCCGAATTCAACCCAGGTCGAGACCTGGGTTGAAATCCCAGGATGCTCGTCCCGGGAAATTGTCCCTGCACCCTTTTACACTGACAAAAATCCCGGGATGATGCGCGTTCACGTGCAAAATCCCGGGATAAAATTGTCAGTGTAAAAGGGGTATTAGAGTCCTCTTTGGTTTCTTACCCTTGTGATTCTGAATATCCTGGCCCTATATAGTGCATGGTTGTTAACAGAAAATTGCAATATTTCCTATTAGTAGTGCTCATGCTGTTCATGGGGAAAGGTCTGGAAATGTTTTACTTGTCAGCCATGCACTGCAATAATTGGCCTGCTTTTTTAAGTTTATGTAGGAGCTGCTGATTAAAGAGAGAAGTGTAGTTACTGAAGCAACATTATATACATTACTACAATTTGATTCTAATCAAAGGAAGTTTGTGTGTACAGAGGTTGCAATAGAAGCTTGGTGAATTGAGATGAAACGTGTGCATGTTAAATAACATTGTTGCACTTTGAATTTGCTGTAGAACACATGAATGATTCCTCCATAACAGTTTTTGTACAGTATTGCTCTACTGGGAAATGCCTGATAGCGCTCATAAGTCTGCTGTGGGGATGCAGTGAAAATGTTGACGGTCGGGAACTCTGCGTTCAGGATACCGTTGCCGAAATCCCGCCAGCTAGGATACCGGTGCACCAGGGCTAGTCCCACTCATGGGTGTCCACGACACCCATAGAGTGGGAATAGATCCTGTGGCAAGCCCATAAGGGGATCCTTAGTGCTCACCCCCGCTGTCAGCATTCTGGCGGGCCGGATGCTGCTGCAGGGATATTGACAGCTGGCATCCCGTCCCCCCGGTATTGCATATGTAATTCCTGCTATGACTGCCATTAAAATCGCCAGTTGTAGTCTTGGCTTTCCCCTTGTGAGCTAATGGCCACCAAGCTGGGTATATAATTGCAACAGTTGATGCCTTTGTTACTGCGCCGTTACAGTTTGCCGATGCAAGAACTACCGTCTTGAATATCTGTAATAAAGCAATGTGATTACTCGCTATGGTGGTACGTACTTGCACACGTTATAGCAGATTTGTATGTTGGTTAAAAGTTGTGTTATGAGTTGTACTCGTGTTGGGATGTTTTGTGTTCATTGGCTTCTGTGCTTTCAGCCACAGAACACTTTTTTTTTCTTTTTTCTTTTTTTTAAATGACTGAAGTGACAAATAGTGTCACTTTTTACATGTGTGCGTTGAGAATAACAAAGAGGGGAATTTAATTGTTTCGGGTGCCCAATCTCTCTTGTAAAGTGACTGGAGAAAGCAGGGTGCAATTCAATTGTTTTTGGGGTTTTTTTTGGCGCTGAACGCACCCAGAAAGGTTGGGTTTAGCCACGTAACGTGACTAAACCCAACCAAACTAATGGGCACAACGCCAAAAGTCCTGTTTTCTGCTCAAACGGGTTACTTTTCGTGCATTTCAGTTTGCACTCCCCGGATGTCTGTGCTGAAATTCCGGCGCAGGCAGCCATTGCGCCAAATGGGGCGACAAGTGAATAGCTAAGTAGGGTGCCATCTGCTGCCTGCCGGCGGAAGAAACATTTGATTTCTGCCCAAAGTGCTCAATGTTTGGGCAAACATTTATTTCCTATGGAAATAGATGTTTAATTGTGAAGATGGAAAACTGCCTTGAAATAGTTATCCCTGGCATCACATGCTTGCCATGTTATAGCTGTTTCTATGTTTATCAGCTAGTAAAAGTTTGTCATACGATAGCAAACAGGTCATTAAAATATTGACCATGATAGAGGCTAGAGTGGACTCAGTGGGTGTAATTCAATTGTTTTCGGCGCAGGCAGCCAGTAGATGTTGCCCAACCGAGCTATGCAATTGTTTCTCCGTTTGGGTGCAATCAGCTGCCGGCAGTTGCATTTCAGCGATCTACCCCCCGTTTGTGGCAAGCTGAAATGAGTGAAAAGTTCTGTGCGCCCAAACAAGACTATGCATTTATGCAGTTTAGTCGGATTTAACTGCTTTACACAGCTAAACCCGGCGCTTATGGGTGCAATAAGAAATATTAGGGCTTGTGTTTAATTGGCTGCAATGTGACGGGCTTCTCCACTGGTGTGCGCACATCACTATATCATACACTATCCAAACATCGATACATTTTCTGCACACAGCTGTGTGGTACGTGAGAAAAAATAGGATTTTAATACCTACCGGTAAATCCTTTTCTCCTAGTCCGTAGAGGATGCTGGGGACTCCAAAAGGACCATGGGGTATAGACGGATCCGCAGGAGACATGGGCACACTAAAAAGACTTTTACTGGGTGTGAACTGGCTCCTCCCTCTATGCCCCTCCCCCAGACCTCAGTTATAGGAACTGTGCCCAGGAGAGACGGACATTTCGAAGAAAGGATTTTTGTTAAACTAAGGGCGAGAAACATACCAGCCCACACCACAAATCACCGTACAACTGGAGCAGCAGGAAACCAGATAACAGTATGAACTAACAGCAACAAGCTGAAACAACTGATACACAGATCCTTGTGTAACCGAAAATAACCAGTATCAATACAACTGCAAGGAACAGTCCGCACTGGGATGGGCGCCCAGCATCCTCTACGGACTAGGAGAAAAGGATTTACTGGTAGGTATTAAAATCCTATTTTCTCTTACGTCCTAGAGGATGCTGGGGACTCCAAAAGGACCATGGGGTCTATACCAAAGCTCCAGACCAGGTGGGAGAGTGCGGACGACTCTGCAGCACAGATTGAGCAAACATAAGGTCCTCATCAGCCAGGGTATCAAACTTGTAGAATCTAGCAAAAGTGTTTGAACCCGACCATGTAGCTGCTCGGCAAAGTTGAAGCGCTGAGATCCCTTGGGCAGCCGCCCAAGATGAGCCCACCTTCCTGGTAGAATGGGCCTTTACTGACTTCGGCAACGGTAGCCCAGCCGAAGAATGAGCGTGCTGAATCGTATTACAAATCCAGCGTGCAATAGTCTGCCTAGAAGCAGGATTTCCAATCCTGTTGGAAGCATACGGGACAAACAGAGCCTCTGTTTCTCTATCGTCCTAAGTGGATGCTGGGGTTCCTGAAAGGACCATGGGGAATAGCGGCTCCGCAGGAGACAGGGCACAAAAAAGTAAAGCTTTACTAGGTCAGGTGGTGTGCACTGGCTCCTCCCCCTATGACCCTCCTCCAGACTCCAGTTAGATTTTGTGCCCGAACGAGAAGGGTGCAATCTAGGTGGCTCTCCTAAAGAGCTGCTTAGAGAAAGTTTAGTTTAGGTTTTTTTTTTTTTCTTTACAGTGAGTCCTGCTGGCAACAGGATCACTGCAACGTGGGACTTAGGGGGAAAGTAGTAAACTCACCTGCATGCAGAGTGGATTTGCTGCTTGGCTACTGGACACCATTAGCTCCAGAGGGATCGAACACAGGCCCAGCCGTGGAGTCCGGTCCCGGAGCCGCGCCGCCGACCCCCTTGCAGATGCTGAAGCGTGAAGAGGTCCGGAAACCGGCGGCTGAAGACTCCTCAGTCTTCATAAGGTAGCGCACAGCACTGCAGCTGTGCGCCATTTTCCTCTCAGCACACTTCACTGGGCAGTCACTGAGGGTGCAGAGCGCTGGGGGGGGGCGCTCTGAGAGGCAAATATAAACCTTATACAAGGCTAAAAATACCTCACATATA
Organism: Pseudophryne corroboree; assembly: GCF_028390025.1. Lineage (NCBI taxonomy): Eukaryota > Metazoa > Chordata > Amphibia > Anura > Myobatrachidae > Pseudophryne > Pseudophryne corroboree. The sequence continues at coordinate 697,216,254 of NC_086446.1, forward strand.
GCCCATAGGGGCTATATGGAGATATTTAACCCCTGCCTGACTGGAAAAATAGCGGGAGAAGAACCCGCCGAAAAAGGGGCGGGGCCTATCTCCTCAGCACACGGCGCCATTTTCTGTCACAGCTCCGCTGGTCAGAACGGCTCCCAGGTCTCTCCCCTGCACTGCACTACAGAAACAGGGTAAAACAGAGAGGGGGGGCACATTAATGGCTATATATATATATATTAAAGCAGCTATAAGGGAGCACTTAATATAAGGATATCCCTTGTATATATAGCGCTTTGTGGTGTGTGCTGGCAGACTCTCCCTCTGTCTCCCCAAAAGGGCTAGTGGGTCCTGTCTTCATTAGAGCATTCCCTGTGAGTTTGCGGTGTGTGTCGGTACGTGGTGTCGACATGTATGAGGACGATATTGGTGTGGAGGCGGAGCAATTGCCAAATATGCAGATGTCACCCCCCAGGGGGTCGACACCAGAATGGATGCCTTTATTTGTGGAATTACGTGATGGTTTATCTTCCCTTAAACAGTCAGTTGAGGACATGAGGCGGCCGGACAATCAATTAATGCCTGTCCAGGCGCCTCAAACACCGTCAGGGGCTGTAAAACGCCCTTTGCCTCAGTCGGTCGACACAGACCCAGACACGGGCACTGATTCCAGTGACGACGGTAGAAATTCAAACGTATTTTCCAGTAGGGCCACACGTTATATGATTTTGGCAATGAAGGAGACGTTACATTTAGCTGATACTACAGATACCGTAAAACAGGGTATTATGTATGGTGTGAAAAAACTACAAACAGTTTTTCCTGAATCAGAAGAATTAAATGACGTGTGTGATGAAGCGTGGGTTGCTCCCGATAAAAAGTTGATAATTTCAAAAAAGTTATTGGCATTATACCCTTTCCCGCCAGAGGTTAGGGCGCGCTGGGAAACACCCCCTAAGGTGGACAAGGCGCTCACACGCTTATCCAAACAAGTGGCGTTACCCTCTCCTGAGACGGCCGCACTTAAGGATCCATCAGATAGAAAGATGGAAGTTATTCAAAAGAATATATACACACATGCAGGTGTTATACTACGACCAGCTATAGCAACTGCCTGGATGTGCAGTGCTGGAGTAGTTTGGTCAGAATCCCTGATTGAAAATATTGATACCCTAGATAGGGACAATGTTTTACTGTCGTTAGAACAAATAAAGGATGCATTTATCTATATGCGCGATGCACAGAGGGATATTTGCACACTGGCATCTCGGGTGAGTGCTATGTCCATTTCAGCCAGAAGAGCCTTATGGACACGACAGTGGACAGGCGATGCGGATTCAAAACGTCACATGGAGGTTTTGCCGTATAAAGGGGAGGAGTTATTTGGAGTTGGTCTATCAGACTTGGTGGCCACGGCTACTGCCGGGAAATCCACTTTTTTACCTCAAGTCACTCCCCAACAGAGAAAGGCACCGACCTTTCAACCGCAGCCTTTTCGCTCCTACAAAAATAAGAGAGCAAAGGGCTTGTCGTACCTGCCACGAGGCAGAGGAAGAGGGAAGAGACACCAACAGGCAGCTCCTTCCCAGGAACAGAAGCCCTCCCCGGCTCCTGCAAAAACCTCAGCATGACGCTGGGGCCTCTCAAGCGGACTCGGGGACAGTGGGGGGCCGTCTCAAAAATTACAGCGCGCAGTGGGCTCACTCGCAGGTAGACCCCTGGATCCTGCAGATAATATCTCAGGGGTACAGGTTGGAATTAGAGACGGATCCTCCTCATCGTTTCCTGAAGTCTGCCTTACCAACCGTCTCTTCCGAAAGGGAGAGGGTGTTGGAAGCCATTCACAAGCTGTACGCTCAGCAGGTGATAGTCAAAGTACCCCTATTACAACAAGGAAAGGGGTATTATTCCACTCTATTTGTGGTACCGAAGCCGGATGGCTCGGTAAGGCCTATTCTAAATCTGAAGTCCTTGAACCTCTACATAAAAAAGTTCAAGTTCAAGATGGAGTCACTCAGAGCAGTGATAGCGAACCTGGAAGAAGGGGACTTTATGGTATCCTTGGACATCAAGGATGCGTATCTACACGTTCCGATTTACCCCGCACACCAGGGGTACCTCAGGTTCATTGTTCAAAACTGTCACTATCAGTTTCAGACGCTGCCGTTCGGATTGTCCACGGCGCCTCGGGTCTTTACCAAGGTAATGGCCGAGATGATGATTCTTCTTCGAAGAAAAGGCGTATTAGTTATCCCATACTTGGACGATCTCCTAATAAGGGCAAGGTCCAGAGAACAGCTGGAGACAGCTTTAGCACTATCTCAAGAGGTGCTAAGACAACACGGGTGGATTCTGAATATTCCAAAATCCCATTTAATCCCGACAACTCGTCTGCTGTTCCTAGGAATGATTCTGGACACGGTTCAGAAAAAGGTTTTCCTTCCAGAGGAAAAAGCCAAGGAGTTATCCGATCTGGTCAGGAACCTCCTAAAACCAGGAAAAGTGTCAGTACATCAATGCACAAGAGTCCTGGGAAAAATGGTGGCTTCTTACGAAGCAATTCCATTCGGCAGATTCCATGCAAGAATATTCCAAAGGGATCTGTTGGACAAATGGTCAGGGTCGCATCTGCAGATGCACCTGCGAATAACCCTGTCACCAAAGACAAGGGTGTCACTTCTGTGGTGGTTGCAGAAGGCTCACCTATTAGAAGGCCGCAGATTCGGCATTCAGGATTGGATCCTGGTGACCACGGACGCCAGCCTGAGAGGCTGGGGAGCAGTCACACAAGGAAGAAACTTCCAGGGAGTATGGACGAGTCTGGAAAAGTCTCTTCACATAAACATTCTGGAACTAAGAGCAATCTACAATGCTCTAAGCCAGGCGGAACTTCTCCTGCAAGGAAAGCCGGTGTTGATTCAGTCGGACAACATCACGGCGGTCGCCCATGTAAACAGGCAGGGCGGCACAAGAAGCAGGAGTGCAATGGCAGAAGCTGCCAAGATTCTTCGCTGGGCGGAGAATCACGTGATAGCACTGTCAGCAGTGTTCATCCCGGGCGTGGACAACTGGGAAGCAGACTTCCTCAGCAGACACGATCTTCATCCGGGAGAGTGGGGTCTACATCCAGAAGTCTTCAACATGTTAATAGACCGTTGGGAAAGACCAATTGTAGACATGATGGCGTCTCGCCTCAACAAGAAACTGGACAAATATTGCGCCAGGTCAAGAGATCCACAGGCAATAGCTGTGGACGCACTGGTAACTCCTTGGGTGTACCAGTCAGTGTATGTGTTTCCTCCTCTGCCGCTCATACCAAAGGTATTGAAGATCATACGGCAAAGAAGAGTAAGAACAATACTAGTGGTTCCGGATTGGCCGAGAAGGACTTGGTATCCGGAACTTCAAGAGATGCTCACGGACGAACCGTGGCCTCTACCTCTGAGAAGGGACCTGCTACAGCAGGGTCCCTGTCTTTTTCAAGACTTACCGCGGCTGCGTTTGACGGCATGGCGGTTGAACGCCAGATCCTAAAAGGGAAAGGCATTCCAGAAGAAGTCATTCCTACCTTGATTAAGGCACGGAAGGAAGTCACCGTGAAACATTATCACCGCATTTGGCGAAAATATGTAGCGTGGTGCGAGGATCGGAGGGTTCCGACGGAGGAATTCCAACTGGGTCGTTTCCTACATTTCCTGCAATCGGGATTATCTATGGGTCTCAAATTGGGATCCATTAAGGTTCAAATTTCGGCCCTGTCAATATTCTTCCAAAAAGAATTGGCCTCTGTCCCTGAGGTCCAGACTTTTGTCAAGGGAGTACTGCATATACAGCCTCCTGTGGTGCCTCCGGTGGCACCGTGGGATCTAAATGTAGTTTTAGATTTCCTCAAATCCCATTGGTTTGAACCATTGAAAAAGGTGGATTTGAAATATCTCACATTGAAAGTGACTATGTTACTAGCCCTGGCCTCTGCCAGGAGAGTATCTGAATTGGCGGCTTTATCTTATAAAAGTCCTTATCTAATCTTCCATTCGGATAGGGCAGAACTGCGGACTCGTCCGCATTTTCTCCCTAAAGTGGTATCAGCATTTCATCTGAACCAACCTATTGTGGTGCCTGCGGCCACTAGCGACTTGGAGGACTCCAAGTTGTTGGACGTTGTCAGAGCCTTAAAAATATACATTGCAAGGACGGCTGGAGTCAGAAAATCTGACTCGCTGTTTATATTGTATGCACCCAACAAGTTGGGCGCACCTGCTTCTAAGCAGTCGATTGCTCGTTGGATTTGTAACACAATTCAACTTGCACATTCTGTGGCAGGCCTGCCACAGCCTAAAACTGTAAAAGCCCACTCCACAAGGAAGGTGGGCTCATCTTGGGCGGCTGCCCGAGGGGTCTCGGCATTACAACTCTGCCGAGCAGCTACGTGGTCGGGGGAGAACACGTTTGTAAAATTTTACAAATTTGATACCCTGGCAAAGGAGGACCTGGAGTTCTCTCATTCGGTGCTGCAGAGTCATCCGCACTCTCCCGCCCGTTTGGGAGCTTTGGTATAATCCCCATGGTCCTTTCAGGAACCCCAGCATCCACTTAGGACGATAGAGAAAATAAGAATTTACTTACCGATAATTCTATTTCTCGGAGTCCGTAGTGGATGCTGGGCGCCCATCCCAAGTGCGGATTATCTGCAATACTTGTACATAGTTATTGTTAACTAATTCGGGTTATTGTTAAGGAGCCATCTTTAAGAGGCCCTTTCTGTTGTCATACTGTTAACTGGGTTTAGATCACAAGTTGTACGGTGTGATTGGTGTGGCTGGTATGAGTCTTACCCGGGATTCAAAATGCCTCCCTTATTGTGTATGCTCGTCCGGGCACAGTACCTAACTGGAGTCTGGAGGAGGGTCATAGGGGGAGGAGCCAGTGCACACCACCTGACCTAGTAAAGCTTTACTTTTTTGTGCCCTGTCTCCTGCGGAGCCGCTATTCCCCATGGTCCTTTCAGGAACCCCAGCATCCACTACGGACTCCGAGAAATAGAATTATCGGTAAGTAAATTCTTATTTTTTCTAGTAAGAGCGGTTCTGGCGACATAAATTTTCAAAGCTCTTACAACATCAAGAGATTTTGGGACTGCCACAGCATCCGTAGCCACAGGTACCACAATAGGTTGATTTATGTGAAACGAAGAAACCACCTTCGGCAGAAATTGTTGACAAGTCCTCAATTCCGCTCTATCCACATGAAAAATCAAATATGGACTCTTGTGAGACAAAGCCGCCAACTCGGACACTCGTCTGGCAGACGCCAAAGCCAAAAGCATGACCACTTTCCAAGTGAGAAACTTCAACTTAACCTTACGCAAAGGTTCAAACCAGTGAGACATAAGAAACTACAAAACCACTTCAAGATCCCACGGATGGCACAAATGGAGGATGGATATGCAGCACTCCCTTCACGAAAGTCTGAACCTCAGGAAGGACGGCCAATTCTTTTTGAAAGAAGATAGATAAAGCCGAAATCTGCACTTTGATGGAACCCAATTTCAGGCCTGCATCCACGCCTGCCTGTAAAAAATGGAGGAAACGACCCAAGTGAAACTCCTCAGCAGAGCTGCTTTGGTTTCACACCATGACACATACCTTCTCCAAATACGGTGATAATGTTTCGCCATGACCTCCTTCCTAGCCTTAAGGAGAGTAGGGATGACCTCCCCGGGAATACCCTTCCGAGCTAGGATCTGGCGTTCAACTTCCACGCCGTCAAACGCAGCCGCGGTAAGTCCAGGAACACGCAGGGCCCCTGCAGTAACAGGTCCTCTCTTAGAGGAAGCGGCCAGGGATCTTCCACTAGTAATTCCTGAAGATCCGGATACCAGGCTCTCCGAGGCCAATCTGGAGCGACGAGTATAGCTTGAACCCTTGTTCGTCTTATGATCCCCAACACCCTTGGAATGAGAGAAAGCGGAGGGAACACATACACCGACTGAAACACCCACGGAGTCACCAGGGAGTCCACCGCACAGGCTTGGGGGTCCCTCGACCTGGAACAATACTTTGGAAGCTTCTTGTTGAAGCGAGACGCCATCATGTCTATCAGAGGAATTCCCCAATGGGTCTGGGACTCAGGATCGACAGCAAAAAGGTCGACGCCAATTGGTCGACACACCTTAGGTCGACATGGACAAAAGGTCGACAGGAACAGGGTCGACATGAGTTTTTGTTTTTTGGTGTCGTTTTCTTCGTAGAGTGACCAGTAACCTCAATTAGAGCACAGTGTTCGCTCGCCATGCTTCGGGCATGGTGCCTTCGCTCCGCTACCGCTTCGCTCGGCACAGATTACCGTTCCAATCGTAGTCCACGTGGATCGTAAAGTATGAAAAGGTTCCAAAAAAGAAAAAAATCGTGAAACTCATGTCGACCTTGTTCCTGTCGACCTTTTGTCCATGTCGACCCAAGGTTTGTCGACCTTTTTGCTGTCGATCTGGAGTCCGGATACCTCCCCAACGCCTTGTCACTTCTGCAAATACCTCTTGATGAAGAGCCCACTCTCCTAGATGGAGATCGTGTCTGCTGAGGAAGTCTGCTTCCCAGTTGTCCACGCCCGGGAGGAAGACTGCTGACAGAGCGCTCACGTGCTGTTCCGCCCGGCGGAGAATTCTTGTGGCTTCCGCCATTGCCGCCCTGCTCCTTGTTCCGCCTTGGCGATTTACGTACGCCACCGCTGTTTTCCGACTGGATCAGGACAGGGAAACCCTGAAGAAGGTTTTTCGCTTGCAGGAGGCCGTTGTAAATGGCTCTTAACTCGAGAACATTTAAGTGGAGACAAGATTCCTGGCTTGACCATTTTCCCTGGAAACTTCTTCCTTGCGTGACTGCGCCCCAGCCTCGGAGACTTGCATCTGTGGTCAGCAGGACCCAGTCCTGGATTCCGTATCAGCGTCCCTCTAGAAGGTGAGAGCCTTGCAGCCACCACAGGGGAGAAATCCTGGCCCTGGAAGATAAACTTATTTTCCGGTGCAGGTGAGACCCGGACCGTTTGTTCAGCAAATCCCACTGAAACACCCGAGCATGAAACCTGCCAAACGGAATGGCTTCCTAAGCCGCAACCATCTTCCCTAGCACTCTAGTGCATTGATGAATCGACACTCTTGCTGGTCTCAGAAGCTCCTTGACCATGGTCTGTATTTCCAGAGCCTTTTCTCCGGAAGAAACACTCTGTAGCTCCGTGTCTAGGGAAGGGCAGCCGAGTTGTCGGGATCAACTGAGACTTTGGCAAATTTAGAATCCAACTGTGATGTCGCAGCACCGACAGGGAGAGTTCCACGTTTCTTAGCAACCGTTCTCTTGATCTCGCCTTTATCGGGAGATCATCCAAGTACGGGATAATTGTGACCCCTTGCTTGCGTAGTAGTACCATAATTTCCGCCATAACCTTGGTGAAAACCCTCGGGGCCGTAGAAAGCCCAAACGGCAACGTCTGACATTGGTAATGACAATCCTGTACCGCAAATCTCAGGAAGGCCTGATGAGGAGGATATATCGGGACGTATAAGTAGGCATCCTCTATGTCGACTGACGCCCTTAAATCCCTCCCCCCCCCCCCCCTCCCTTCTAAGCTGGAGATCGCAGCTCGAAGAGATTCCATCTTGAACTTGAAAGTTTTCAAGTATGGATTGAAGGATTTTAGGTTCAGAATCGGTCTGACCGAGCCGTCCGGCTTCGGCACAACAAAGAGGCTCTAATAGAACCCTTCCCCCCCCCCCCCTGTTGGGACGGGGGAACTGGCACAACGACCCTCTGTTGACACAGCTTTTGTATCGCAGCATTCACTACTACTCTTTCTGGAAGAGAAACTGGAAGGGCCGACTTGAAAAAGCGGCGCGGGAGGGGGGGGCATCTCCTGAAACTCCAGTTTGTACCCTTGGGACACTGTCTAAAACCCAAGGATCCAGGGCCGATTGAAACCAGACCTGACTGAAGAATCGGAGACAGCCCCCCACCGGCACGGACTACCGCAGGGGAGCCCCAGCGTCATGCGGGGGAGGACTTTTGGTCCTGGGCGCCTGACACCGCAGGGGACCTCTTTTCCCTTCCTCTACCCTTTGAAGCGAGGAAGGATGAACCCCTACCTCTTTTGTATTTATTAGGCCGAAAGGACTGCATCTGCTGATGGGGCACCTTTTTCTGTTGTGGACTGCATCTGCTGATGGGGCACCTTTTTCTGTTGTGTGGGAACATAAGGAAGAAAAGATGACTTACCCGCAGTAGCGGTAGACACCAGGTCAGCAAGGCCGTCACCAAACAAGACACTACCTTTAAAGGGGAGAGCTTCCATATTTTTCTTGGAGTCGGCATCAGCATTCCATTGAGTCCACAGCGCCCTCCTGGCCGAGACCGCCATGGCATTGGCTCTTGATCCCAAGTGGCCAACATCCCTCGCCGCATCCTTTAGGTAATCTGCAGCGTCCTTGATATAACCAGGAGTCAAAAGAATGTTTTTCTTATCAAGGGTATCCATATCAGAAGCCAAATTATCAGCCCATTTAGCAATAGCACTACTCGCCAATACCGACGCCACAGCAGGTCTGAGCAATGCACCAGTATTAACGAAAAGTGCCTTCAATGTCGTCTCCAGCTTGCGATCTGCTGGATCCTTGAGAGCAGCTGTGTCAGGAGACTGCAGCGCCACCTTCTTGGACAAACTGGATAGAGCCTTGTCGACATTGGGAGACAACTCCCATTTCTCCCTGTCATCAGAGGGGAAAGGATATGCCATAAATATTCTCTTGGGAATCTGCCACCTCTTGTCCGGCGACTCCCAAGCCATTTCATGAGAGGGGGGAAACTGCACCTCAGGCTTTTTCCCTTTAAATAAGCAAAACCTTGTGTCTGGAACAGCAGGTTCGTCAGAAATATGTAAAACATCTTTAATTATCCACAATCATGTACTGAATACTCCTAACTACCCTTGGGTGTAAAGTAGCCTCATTGAAATCGACATCGGAATCAGAGTCCGTGTCGGCATAAAATATCTGGGTAAATTTATCTGGGTAAATTAACGTTTCTGTGACCCCGAGGGGGTCTGTACCTGAGACAAAGCGTCCTCCATGGATTTCCTCCATGTTTGCGTCTGAGAATCAGATTTATCCAGCCTCTTAGACAACAAAGCCACATTTGCATTCAGTGTACTTAACATATTCATCCAATCAGCAGTCGGCAGTGCCGACAGTCATTCCCAAATCCTTTTTCTGCGCCCCCAGTAACTTCCTCCGGGGAGGAACCCTCAGACATGTCGACACGTAGTACCGACACACCCACACTGGGCAAAACAAGGGGACAGACCCACAGGGAAGCCTGCAGAGAGAAACACGGAGTATGCCAGCTCACACCCCAGCGCCCATATACTACAAAGCAATAATATATGAGATTAGCGCTGCCATATAACCATAAAAAGCACCAAATTACATGTGCCCCCACCGTTTTGCTCCCTTGTTACTTGGAAGGAGCTTGGAGGTCCGGGCCAGCATCTCTGCAGCGGCTGTGGAGAGAGAAAATGGCGCTGGTGAGCTGTGCGGCTAAGCCCCGCCCCTTCCCGGTGCGCTGTAGTCCTGCTCAAATTTAAGATTTATATACTGGCGGGGGTATTGTGTACGGGGCCCGGGCACCGAATATGCCTTCTGCCAGGTAATATGACCCTCAGTAACTGCTGCCCTGCGCTTAACAGTTACTGAAGTCTTCTGCCGTCTGATGTCTTCTGTTCTAATACTCACCCGGCTTCTTTCTTCTGGCTTCTGTGAGGGGGGTGACGGCGCGGCTCCGGGAACAAGCAGATAGGCGAACCAAGTGATCGAACCCTATGGAGCTAATGGTGTCCAGTAGCTTAAGAAGCAGAGCCCTTAACTAAGAAGAAGTAGGTCTGACTTCTCTCTCCTCAGTCCCACGATGCAGGGAGCCTGTAGCCAGCAGGTCTCCCTGAAAATAAAAAAAAAGCCTAACATAAGTCTTTTCCAGAGAAACTCAGGAGAGCTCCCCTAGTGTGTGTCCAGTCACTCCTGGGCACAGAGTCTAACTGGGGTCTGGGGGAGGGGCATAGAGGGAGAAGCCAGTTCACACCCAGTAAAAGTCTTTTTAGTGTGCCCATGTCTCCTGCGGATCTGTCTATACCCCACGGTCCTTTTGGAGTCCCCAGCATCCTCTAGGACGTAAGAGAAATGGTTGATGTTTGCAGAGTGCTGTCATTAAACAGTGCATTGTTGCTATCGCCGCTATTTGAATTGGCCCTCGAGGTGCTGATATTCCAAGCCCACATTAGGACGTTACTGCAGAATTTAGAGGTGAAGATTTTCTTTATAGCAACCTGGCGATCTCTGTGCCACATTGATTATAGTCTGCAATTATGCAGAAGCTGGTGCTTATAACCTATATACAAACCATTACTGCTTGAGTATGAGTAACTTTGGAAAAGTAATTTTCCTACTGTCACGATTTGCTACTCATGTTTCCGTTTATCCATAATATTGCTGGGATAAGCCTAGTTGCCCAATGCTTTCTCAACAAAGACTAGAAGACTAGTACAAAGTTAAAAGTTGGGACAGTTAACTCGTGAACTGTTATAGCCATGCATTGGTTTCCACATGCAGGGCATATGAGATGACTAAGTGTTACCAAATCTTTGTTCTGATGCACCACTACTGCTGTGTAGCATGTTGTGAATTATGGGCACTAATATGTGGAACAGTATTATATGTAATTTCTCTAAACGTCCTAGTGGATGCTGGGGACTCCGTCAGGACCATGGGGATTAGCGGCTCCGCAGGAGACAGGGCACAAAAATAAAGCTTTAGGATCAGGTGGTGTGCACTAGCTCCTCCCCCTATGACCCTCCTCCAAGCCTCAGTTAGGTTTTTGTGCCCGTCCGAGCAGGGTGCAATCTAGGTGGCTCTCTTAAGGAGCTGCTTAGAAAAAGTTTTAGGTTTTTTTATTTTTCAGTGAGTCCTGCTGGCAACAGGCTCACTGCATCGAGGGACTTAGGGGAGAGAAGTTCAACTCACCTGCGTGCAGGATGGATTGGCTTCTTAGGCTACTGGACACCATTAGCTCCAGAGGGAGTCGGAACACAGGTCTCACCCTGGGGTTCGACCCCCCTTGCAGATGCTGAAGATTGAAGGTCCAGAAACCGGCGGCAGAAGGCTCTTCAGTCTTCATGAAGGTAGCGCACAGCACTGCAGCTGTGCGCCATTGTTGTCACACACTTCACACCATTAGGTCACGGAGGGTGCAGGGCGCTGCTGGGGGCGCCCTGGGCAGCAATGTATAATACTTTTTATGGCTAAAAAATACATCACATATAGCCCTTGAGGCTATATGGATGTATTTAACCCCTGCCAGATATCTCAAACTCCGGGAGAAAAGCCCGCCGGAATAGGGGGCGGGGCTTATTCTCCTCAGCACACAGCGCCATTTTCCTGCTCAGCTCCGCTGTGAGGAAGGCTCCCAGGACTCTCCCCTGCACTGCACTACAGAAACAGGGTAAAACAGAGAGGGGGTGCACTTTTTTTGGCGATATTTTATATATTTAAGCTGCTATAAGGATACAACACTTATATAAGGTTGTTCCCATATATATTATAGCGCTTGGGTGTGTGCTGGCAAACTCTCCCTCTGTCTCCCCAAAGGGCTAGTGGGGTCCTGTCTTCAATAGAGCATTCCCTGTGTGTCTGCTGTGTGTCGGTACGTGTGTGTCGACATGTATGAGGACGATGTTGGTGTGGAGGCAGAGCAATTGCCGATAATGGTGATGTCACCCCCCAGGGAGTCGACACCGGAATGGATGGCTTTGTTTATGGAATTACGTGATAATGTCAGCACATTACAAAAATCAGTTGACGACATGAGACGGCCGGAAAACCAGTTGGTACCTGCCCAGGCGTCTCAGACACCGTCAGGGGCTGTAAAACGCCCTTTACCTCAGTCGGTCGACACAGACCCAGACACGGAATCTAGTGTCGACGGTGAAGAAACAAACGTATTTTCAAGTAGGGCCACACGTTATATGATCACGGCAATGAAGGAGGCTTTGCATATCTCTGATACTGCAAGTACCACAAAAAGGGGTATTATGTGGGGGGTGAAAAAACTACCTGTAGTTTTTCCTGAATCAGAGGAATTGAATGATGTATGTGATGAAGCGTGGGTTAACCCAGATAGAAAAGTGCTAATTTCAAAAAAGTTATTGGCATTATACCCTTTCCCGCCAGAGGTTAGGGCGCGCTGGGAAACACCCCCTAAGGTGGATAAGGCGCTCACACGCTTATCAAAACAAGTGGCGTTACCGTCTCCTGATACGGCCGCCCTCAAGGATCCAGCTGATAGGAGGCTGGAAACTACCCTAAAAAGTATATACACACATACTGGTGTTATACTGCGACCAGCCATCGCCTCAGCCTGGATGTGCAGTGCTGGGGTGATCTGGTCGGATTCCCTGACTGAAAATATTGATACCCTGGATAGGGACAGTATTTTACAGACTTTAGAGCAATTAAAGGATGCTTTTCTTTATATGCGAGATGCTCAGAGGGATATTTGCACTCTGGCATCGAGAGTAAGTGCGATGTCCATATCTGCCAGAAGAAGTTTATGGACACGACAGTGGTCAGGTGATGCGGATTCCAAACGGCATATGGAAGTATTGCCGTATAAAGGGGAGGAATTATTTGGCGTCGGTCTATCGGATCTGGTGGCCACGGCAACGGCCGGGAAATCCACCTTTTTACCTCAGACCCCCTCCCAACAGAAAAAGACACCGTCTTTTCAGCCGCAGTCCTTTCGGTCCTATAAGAACAAGCGGGCAAAAGGACAGTCATATCTGCCCCGAGGCAGAGGAAAGGGTAAGAGAGGGCAGCAAGCAGCTCCTTCCCAGGAACAGAAGCCCTCCGCGGGTTCTGCAAAGCCCTCAGCATGACGCTGGGGCTTTACAAGCGGACTCAGAAACGGTGGGGGGTCGACTCAAGAATTTCAGCGCGCAGTGGGCTTGCTCACAGGTGGACCCCTGGATCCTGCAGATAATATCTCAGGGTTACAGGTTGGAATTCGAGAAGTCTCCCCCTCGCCGGTTCCTAAAGTCTGCTCTGCCAACGTCTCCCTCAGACAGGGCGACGGTATTGGAAGCCATTCACAAGCTGTATTCTCAGCAGGTGATAGTCAAGGTACCCCTCCTACAACAGGGAAAGGGGTATTATTCCACACTATTTGTGGTACCGAAGCCGGACGGCTCGGTAAGACCTATTCTAAATCTGAAATCTTTGAACCTGTACATACAAAAATTCAAGTTCAAGATGGAGTCACTCAGAGCAGTGATAGCGAATCTGGAAGAAGGGGACTTTATGGTGTCCCTGGACATCAAGGATGCTTACCTGCATGTCCCAATTTTCCCTTCACATCAAGGGTACCTCAGGTTCGTGGTGCAAAACTGTCATTATCAGTTTCAGACGCTGCCGTTTGGATTGTCCACGGCACCTCGGGTCTTTACCAAGGTAATGGCCGAAATGATGTTTCTTCTACGAAGAAAAGGCGTATTAATTATCCCTTACTTGGACGATCTCCTGATAAGGGCAAGGTCCAGAGAACAGCTGGAGGACGGAGTAGCACTAACCCAAGTAGTGCTGCAACAACACGGGTGGATTCTGAATTTCCCAAAATCTCAGTTGACCCCGACAACACGTCTGCTGTTCCTGGGAATGATTCTGGGCACGGTTCAGAAAAAGGTGTTTCTTCCGGAGGAGAAAGCCAGGGAGTTATCCGAACTTGTCAGGAACCTCCTAAAACCAGGAAAAGTGTCTGTGCATCAATGCACAAGAGTCCTGGGAAAGATGGTGGCTTCTTACGAAGCAATCCCATTCGGCAGATTCCACGCAAGAACTTTTCAGTGGGATCTGCTGGACAAATGGTCCGGATCGCATCTGCAGATGCATCAGCGGATAACCTTATCGCCACGGACAAGGGTGTCTCTTCTGTGGTGGTTACAGAGTGCTCATCTGTTACAAGGCCGCAGATTCGGCATACAGGACTGGGTCCTGGTGACCACGGATGCCAGTCTGAGAGGCTGGGGAGCGGTCACACAGGGAAGAAACTTCCAGGGAGTATGGTCAAGCCTGGAGATGTCTCTTCACATAAATATACTGGAGCTAAGAGCGATTTACAATGCTCTAAGCCTGGCAAAACCCCTGCTTCAGGGTCGGCCGGTGTTGATCCAGTCGGCCAACATCACGGCAGTCGCCCACGTAAACAGACAGGGCGGCACAAGAAGCAGGAGAGCAATGGCAGAAGCTGCAAGGATTCTTCGCTGGGCGGAAGATCATGTGATAGCACTGTCAGCAGTGTTCATTCCGGGAGTGGACAACTGGGAAGCAGACTTCCTCAGCAGACACGATCTACACCCGGGAGAGTGGGGACTTCATCCAGAAGTCTTCCACATGATTGTGAACCGTTGGGAAAAACCAAAGGTGGATATGATGGCGTCTCGCCTCAACAAAAAACTGGACAGGTATTGCGCCAGGTCAAGAGACCCTCAGGCAATAGCTGTGGACGCTCTGGTAACACCGTGGGTGTTCCAGTCAGTGTATGTGTTTCCTCCTCTGCCTCTCATACCCAAAGTACTGAGAATTATACGGCAAAGGGGAGTAAGAACGATACTCGTGGCTCCGGATTGGCCAAGAAGAACTTGGTACCCGGAACTTCAGGAGATGCTCACGGAAAATCCGTGGCCTCTACCTCTAAGACGGGACCTGATTCAGCAGGGACCGTGTCTATTCCAAGACTTACCGCGGCTGCGTTTGACGGCGTGGCGGTTGAACGCCGAATTCTAAAGGAAAAAGGCATTCCGGAAGAGGTCATCCCTACACTGGTTAAAGCCAGGAAGGAGGTGACTGCACAACATTATCACCGCATTTGGAGAAAATATGTTGCGTGGTGCGAGGCCAGGAAGGCCCCCACGGAGGAATTTCAATTGGGTCGATTCCTACATTTCCTGCAAACAGGATTGTCTATGGGCCTCAAGTTGGGGTCCATTAAGGTTCAAATTTCGGCCCTGTCGATTTTCTTCCAGAAAGAATTGGCTTCAGTTCCTGAAGTCCAGACTTTTGTAAAAGGAGTACTACATATACAGCCCCCGATTGTGCCCCCAGTGGCTCCGTGGGACCTTAATGTAGTTTTGGATTTTCTCAAATCCCATTGGTTTGAGCCACTCAAATCGGCGGATTTGAAATATCTTACATGGAAAGTAACCATGCTACTGGCCCTGGCTTCAGCCAGGAGAGTGTCAGAATTGGCGGCTTTATCGTATAAAAGCCCATATCTGATTTTCCATTCGGACAGGGCAGAACTGCGGACGCGTCCTCATTTTCTGCCTAAGGTGGTGTCAGCGTTTCACCTGAACCAGCCTATTGTGGTGCCTGCGGCTACTAGCGATTTGGAGGATTCCAAGTTGCTGGACGTTGTCAGGGCATTGAAAATATATATTTCAAGGACGGCTGGAGTCAGAAAATCTGACTCGCTGTTTATACTGTATGCACCCAACAAGCTGGGTGCTCCTGCTTCTAAGCAGACGATTGCTCGTTGGATTTGTAGCACAATTCAACTTGCACATTCTGTGGCAGGCCTGCCACAGCCTAAATCTGTCAAGGCCCATTCCACAAGGAAGGTGGGCTCATCCTGGGCGGCTGCCCGAGGGGTCTCGGCATTACAACTCTGCCGAGCAGCTACGTGGTCGGGGGAGAACACGTTTGTAAAATTCTACAAATTTGATACCCTGGCTAAAGAGGACCTGGAGTTCTCTCATTCGGTGCTGCAGAGTCATCCGCACTCTCCCGCCCGTTTGGGAGCTTTGGTATAATCCCCATGGTCCTGACGGAGTCCCCAGCATCCACTAGGACGTCAGAGAAAATAAGATTTTACTTACCGATAAATCTATTTCTCGTAGTCCGTAGTGGATGCTGGGCGCCCATCCCAAGTGCGGATTGTCTGCAATACTTGTACATAGTTATTGTTACAAAAAAATCGGGTTGTTCTTGTTGTGAGCCGTCTGTTCAGAGGCTCCTACGTTGTCATACTGTTAACTGGGTTCAGATCACAAGTTGTACGGTGTGATTGGTGTGGCTGGTATGAGTCTTACCCGGGATTCAAAATCCTTCCTTATTGTGTACGCTCGTCCGGGCACAGTATCCTAACTGAGGCTTGGAGGAGGGTCATAGGGGGAGGAGCCAGTGCACACCACCTGATCCTAAAGCTTTATTTTTGTGCCCTGTCTCCTGCGGAGCCGCTAATCCCCATGGTCCTGACGGAGTCCCCAGCATCCACTACGGACTACGAGAAATAGATTTATCGGTAAGTAAAATCTTATTATTTTCATTTGACACCACAAATGCCCCTATGCCATCAGACCGCCCCACATGCCCCTACAGGTCCTCCCAATGTGCAATTAGAACACAACTTGTGCTCCAGTATTGCCCATGAGACAACACATGTCCCTTTAGTGCCCCACAAAATAACTGGACATACCTGTTTGTAGCCCAGAAGCAGAGAGAGAGAACTGCTGGCCAAAAGGGAGGAGACATGCAGACTGCAGGGACAGAGGGGTGTGGTATTGAAAGTCGACAGTAACTAGGTCGACAATGTCTAGGTCGACAGGGTCTTTAGGTCGACATGTTCTAGATCGACAGGTCAAAAGGTCGACATGAGTTTTTAATGTTTTTTTTTGGTGTAGTTTTCTTCGTAGAGTAACCGGGAACCCCAATTAGTGCACCGCGTCCCCTCACATGGCTCGCTTCGCTCGCCATGCTTCGGGCATGGTGCCTTCGCTCCGCTCGGCACAGATTACCGTTCCAATCGTAGTCCACGTGGACCGTTACGTATGAAAAGGTTCAAAAAAAAGAAAAATATTGTGAAAAACTCATGTCGACCTAAAGACCCTGTCGACCTAGACACCCTGTCGACCTAGTTACTGTCGACCAATAGTGGTCGACCTAGACATTGTCGACCTAGTTACTGTCGACTTTCAGTCCGGATCCCGGGACAGAGGGGCAGCAATGAGATCAGCAGGGTTATGCTGAGGCATCTGGGTTTTTGCTGCAGTCAGGTGTTTACAGAGTACCTGCTCAACTCAGACTTCGGGGCTCTTTGTCCAGTCCCCTGTGCGTTGTGTTATTGGTTTGGTGTCGAGGCATGGAGGAGGCGGGTGATGGCCGCACTCTGCTTAGGGGGAGTGTTCATACTGATGATCCAATCAACATGGAGCTCCCAAAAAAGGCAGGATGCATTTTCCAACTGCTAAATGGGTACGCTGTGGCACCTTGCTTACCTTTTTCAGGCGGTGAGTAGGACTTTCCAGCTTAGCAGGGGTGAGATTCCCCTGTTAATGTAGAGAGTGTATGCAGAGACTACCATTCAACTGCTGCCACTTAAATGTAGGGTCTTCTGTGGGTCAAATCACAAATTTGAAGCTGCTCTCTTCCCACATTGCAGTTCATAAAACTGCTTGGCCTGCAGGTTTGCCGATAGAACAGTACAGATCTAGCATGTGAGACAATCTGTCCTTCTGGCGCTGCGGAGAGACTAGGTAGTAGGGATGCAGCACAGAAACCCCTGATCATACATAGGTTATATGGTGAAGTATTTTTTTGCCTCCACTGATTTGGAGTATTTCAATGTCTCAATCTACAGAAACCAAGTTGCCTGAGGAAAAAGTAACATGAAAGTAAAATGTAAATAATGGACATTCCAAAGTGGTTTCTGGGACAGGAGTCAATCCCTAATGTCTCGTGCTACTTGCTGTTTGTTGCCCATCACACACATTTATTCACTGCGCTTTCTTATTATTAGTAATAAAAAAAAAAAACATTTCCTCAAGCATAAAGCACTTGAATATTTAGAAACACCCACAGTTTTGTGCAATTTGCTTAACTTTTGCCTAAAGCTTATGACTTCTCAGGCTTTCTCTTATGGTACACTAAACGTGCAAGAATAACACGTGTAAAACACTCCGGACCATTCCACGCCCTGTGTGTTCATCAAGTTTGCAGCTTAATTTAAAGGGACTGTTAAGTTATTAGGCTGGTTTTACCTGTAAAATAATTGTCGTTTTAATTTAACAGCGAACTCGCCAAAAATATGTCTGTTCCTTAAACTCTGAAGCTGTTGCATAACCTCCCAGCTCTGCTGCTCTTGTGTAAAAATGCTTGCCCTCTTTGGGATAAAGTAAAAAGGCCAGAAATGTTCACACTTGTTATTATTCTACTGCCCATATGTCCTTTAAGCCGCATTGATTACAATTAGTGCATCATTGTTCTGACTAAGTCTGAATCCGCCCCTGCAATATTCTCAGTCAAATATCAATGTATGTATTACCTCCTGCAGTGACCAGCATATTATGCATCTCAAGACGTTAAGGTTTTAAGAATAAGAACATAATTCTAATTTCATTCATTGTTTTGTTAAGTCTACTTAAACTTTCTTTGGTAGTCCCAAAAAGTCAGCAAATGGACCTGTACAAACAGTTTCTAATGAACATTCATTTTATTTTGACCAAAGATCTGTGGCATTCATTAGTTTTAATACTTTGTAAAATAGAATAGGGTCTGTCAAGGCTCTCATCTGTGCGTTAAGGACTTTTGAAAACAATATTTCAGTGCATTGTTAAAGCTTCAATCCTATGCAGTTTGTTTTAATTTAAACATAAATCACTGTAGCATTTTATGAAGGAGAATTGAACTTACCGGGTCTTCCTTGGTAAATTTTGTTTAGTCTATGACTTGTTCTTCAGTGTCACTGGTTACCATGGGTACGATTCAATTCAGTGGTCGTTGAATAGGGCCGGGAATTAGCTTCTGACACTATTTAATGCAGCACCATGTGACACTTAACGGCGGGACTTCTTCTCGCACCCGCGGTGGGTGCGAGTACAAATCCGACAAAAGTGCCGGCGCTATGGTGATTTCTGCCCTTAGCATGGCAAAAACAGCGCTGCGCTGGGCACTTAAGTCGGAGAATGCCCCCTGTTCTCCGATTTATCACTGTGCTGTATTGAATAGCATCGGGAGTGAATTCCCGACGCTATTCAACTATCACTGAAATGACAATCACATTCATATGGCTTAAGTTGTGAACTGAGGGGCTTTAGAATGCACCTCTGAGCTCTTTGTGGTAAAATTATTTCAGTGTTCACCTCTGCTCTCACATGACATGGTGGGAAATTCAATTCTGTATGAGATCAGTGCCCAGAGCTATTCAATTGCCTATGTTGTTAACCTGTGACTATCGAGTTTCTGCTCGTTAATCCTGAATTATGGCAGAAATCTGGGCTAGTCGTGGCCTTACTTGCGGTAACCGTATCGCACCTGACATTTGATTCGGAAAATGCAGTAAATGTTCCTGCTGATTCAAGTGCCGTCTGTGATGTGAGCAATTGAATAGCTCTGAATTGAATTCCTCCCATTGTGAGAGCTTGGAGGCTGTATAACGTGCAGCCATAATTTGCAACCAACCAAGAGATTTGAAAAATGAGTCCTGTTTCACAACTATCTTACAAGTCCTTATTAG
The DNA here is from genome assembly GCF_028390025.1 of Pseudophryne corroboree. NCBI lineage: Eukaryota > Metazoa > Chordata > Amphibia > Anura > Myobatrachidae > Pseudophryne > Pseudophryne corroboree. The sequence goes on from NC_086446.1 coordinate 697,235,834, forward strand.
ATACATGTGGCGGGAATTCAATTGAATGCAAGACTATTAAGCTCTGGGGTGTGTCCGAAGCTATCGTATTCCATTGCCCATGCTGTAGATCTGCAACTAGTGGATTTTTCCTGACCCCACTCCTGAAGTGCAAGCTGAAATCCAACTTAACTAGTGACTTTGGGTTAGTTACTGTGCTACCGCATAAGCGGATATCATAACACCCAGGACTTAAGTTGGAATATGCAGTTTACTGCCACTAAGAGCCTAATTCAAGGTTGATTGCAATGCTAGAAGATTCTCAAACGACCCGGCGTTCCCAGAGGGGCCGCAAAGATGTATGAAGACCGATATGTAAATTTACTTTTTGAAGTTAATACCCCTTTCACACCGCACAAATAACCCGGTATCGACACGGCATATTGCCGTGTCGACACGGGTCAGTGTGCGATGTGAAAGCACTTTCCAAGAATTAGCGGGTCGTCTGACCCGATAATTCAACCCGGTATAAAAGAAGGATTATATCCTGGTTGAATACCGGGTCAGGTGCAGTGTGAATGGGAGCCGCGTCGATGCGACACGGTTCCCATTCACAGCATAGGGAGAGGCGGCGCAGGAGATGAGCTCATCTCCCAGCGCCGCCTCCGCCCCTGCTGCTGCTGTGCCCCCCTGCTGCTATGGCAACCGACCCGGTATATTGCCGGGTCGGAAAGCCAGCAAAGGAGCGCAAATGCCGGATCCCACCCGGTAAGGACACGTTTCTTTTACCGGGTGGGATCCGGCATTTGCGATCTGAATGCGGTTTAAGACACCCTATGGAATTGCTGCTTTAAAGGTCTATACTTTTAACCCTCATTATTTAACACCCATGTGTTTGTTTCCTAAAATATAATGGCCTTGTTGGTGCTACAATGTTAGTGATGGAAACCTCTTGCCAGGATGGAACCACCAACATAGGAAATTACCCTGGAAAAGGGATGTGATAACTATGTAGCATGCTGCACAATAAATATCAGTATAAACGGCAAAAAATGGAATGCCACAAACTTGTAATATAAATTATTTCTTTTTTTTCCCCTATCCTTTGACTAGAACGTGAATTGCACTCCTAACAGAAAACAAGTCATTAGTTGGTGTTTTTTGTTCCAGTTATGTTTATGAAGAATCAATCCACAAATACATTCAGTAGGGTTGTACTAAGAAGATATTCACACCTAAACAACCTGTCTGGTGATTTCACATTTGCTTGATACATAGGGGCAAATGTATTAAGCCTGGAGAAGACATAAAGAAGTGATAAGTGCAAGGTGATAACCCACCAGCCAATCAGCTCCAATATGTAAATTGACAGTTAGGAGCTGATTGGCTGGTGGGTTATCATCTTGCGCTGATCACCACTTAAGCATGGAGAAGGCATAAAGAACTGATAAGTGCAAGGTGATAACTCACCAGCCAATCAGCTCCTAACTGTCATCACCTTGCACTTATCACCGCTTTGTCGCTTCTTTATGCCTTCTCCATGCTTAATACACCTGCCCCGCAGTGCAGTATCTAACCCATTCACCAGGGAGGCAGCTCCTAATATAGGGCCTAATTCAGTTTCGATCGCAAAACGTGATCCAACTGCAAAAATTACAAAAAAGATGCGGGCGCATGCGCAGCCTTGCGCATGCGCACGCATTTTGTGCAGGAGTGGGTGCAGAAAATGCGATCGCCTCTGCCTGTCAATTAGGCAGAGTTGGGGGGACGGCAACGCTCCATTTCCTAGATGGAGCGTTGTGGGGGTGCAGTCATAGAAACGGGTGTGATCGCGGTGGCTGTGACGTCACGCAGCCGTTGCGATCAGAAACATGGCGGCGGGCCTCCAGCGGTCGTAGCTAAGCTGCGCCGACAGGAGGCAACCTTAATTTCTGCTGTCATTTTTTTCTTTTTTAAACTTTATGAAGCAATTTTCTCTGACGTCCTAGTGGATGCTGGGAACTCCGTAAGGACCATGGGGAATAGCGGGCTCCGCAGGAGACTGGGCACTCTAAAGAAAGATTAGGTACTATATGGTGTGCACTGGCTCCTCCCTCTATGCCCCTCCTCCAGACCTCAGTTAGAATCTGTGCCCGGCCAGAGCTGGGTGCTCCTAGTGGGCTCTCCTGAGCTTACTAGAAAAAGTATTTATTAGGTTTTTTATTTTCAGTGAGCTTCTGCTGGCAACAGATTCACTGCTACGTGGGACTAAGGGGAGAGAAGCAAACCTACCTGCTTGCAGCTAGCTTGTGCTTCTTAGGCTACTGGACACCATTAGCTCCAGAGGGTTCGAACACAGGCACCTGTCCTCGATCGTCCGTTCCCGGAGCTGCGCCGCCGTCCCACTTGCAGAGCCAGAAGAACAGAAGCTGGAAGACGACGAAATCGGCGGCTGAAGACTCCTGTCTTCATTAAGGTAGCGCACAGCACCGCAGCTGTGCGCCATTGCTCCCAGCACACTTACACACTCCGGTCACTGTAGGGTGCAGGGCGCTGGGGGGGCTCCCTGGGCTGCAATTGAGGTACCTTTGGCACAAAAACATACATATATACAGTCTAGCACTGTATATATGTAAAAAACCCCGCCATTTTTTTACATGAAATGCGGGACAGAAGCCCGCCACTGAGGGGGTGGGGCCTTCTTCCTCAGCACACCAGCGCCATTTTCCCTTCACAGCACCGCTGGAAGCAGCTCCCCAGGCTCTCCCCTGCAGTATCCAGGTACAAGATGGGTTAAAAAGAGAGGGGGGGGGGCACATAAATTTAGGCGCAAATCAATACAAAAAAAGCAGCTATTGGGTAAATCGCTTATTAGCAGTGAAAATCCCTGTGTTATAGCGCTGTGGTGTGTGCTGGCATACTCTCTCTCTGTCTCCCCAAAGGACTTTTGTGGGGTCCTGTCCTCAGTCTGAGCATTCCCTGTGTGTGTGCGGTGTGTCGGTACGGCTGTGTCGACATGTTTGATGAGGAAGGTTACGTGGAGGTGGAGCAAGGGCAGATAAGTGTGGTATCGCCCCCGTCGGGGCCGACACCTGATTGGATGGATATGTGGAAGGTCTTAAATGACAATGTAAACTCCTTACATAAAATGTTTGATGACGCTGCAGCCTTGGGACAGCCGGGGTCTCAGCCCGCGCGTCTCAGAAGCCGCCAGGGGCTCATAAACGCCCTCTATCTCAGATGGTTGACACAGATGCCGACACGGAGTCCGACTCCAGTATCGACGATGATGAGGCACATTTACAGTCTAAAATGACTAAGGCCACCCGATACATGATTATTGCAATGAAAGATGTATTACACATTTCTGAGAGTAACTCGGTTAATACCAAGAGGGTTTATATGTTTGGGGAGAAAAAGCAGCCAGTGACGTTTCCCCCATCTGATGAATTAAATGAATTGTGTGAAGCGTGGAGTTCCCTTGATAAGAAATTAGTGATTTCTAAGAGGTTACTGATGGCGTTCCCTTTCCCGCCAACGGACAGGTTACGTTGGGAAACATCCCCTAGGGTGGACAAGGCGCTGACACGCTTATCTAAAAAGGTGGCCCTGCCGTCTCAGGATACGGCCGCCTTAAAGGAGCCTGCGGATAGAAAGCAGGAAGCTATTCTGAAGTCAGTGTATACACTGGTACTCTACTGAGACCTATTGCTTCAGCCTGGATGTGTAGTGCTGTAGCAGCGTGGACAGATACTCTGTTAGACGACATAGATTCCCTCGACAGAGATACGGTTTTGCTAACCCTGGGCCGTATCAAAGACGTCGTCTTATATATGCGAGATGCTCAGAGGGACATTTGCCTGCTGGGCTCTAGGATTAATGCTATGTCCATTTCTGCCAGGAGGGTCTTATGGACTCTGCAATGGACAGGAGATGCTGATTCTAAAAAACACATGGAAGTTTTGCCTTATAAGGGTGAGGAATTGTTTGGGGACGGTCTGTCGGACCTCGTGTCTACAGCGACAGCTGGAAAGTCCACTTTCTTGCCTCAGGTTTCCTCACAGCCTAAGAAAGCACCGTATTATCAAATGCAGTCCTTTCGTTCCCAAAAAGGCAAGAGGGTCAGGGGTGCATCCTTTCTTGCCAGAGGCAGGGGTAGAGGTAAGAAGCTGCACCATGCAGCAAGTTCCCAGGAACAAAAGTCCTCCCCTGCTTCCACTAAGTCCACCGCATGACGTTGGGGCTCCACAGGCGGAGCCAGGTGCGGTGGGGGCGCGTCTCCGAAACTTCAGCAGCCAGTGGATTCGTTCACAGGTGGATCTCTGGGCTATACAAATTGTATCTCAGGGATACAAGCTGGAATACAAAGCGACTCCCCCCCCGCCGTTACCTCAAATCAGCCTTGCCAGCTTCCCCCATGGAAAGGGAGGTAGTGCTGGCGGCAATTCTCAAGCTTTACCTCCAGCAAGTGATTGTCAGGGTCCCCCTCCTTCAACAGGGAAGGGGTTACTATTCCACAATGTTTGTGGTACCGAAACCGGACGGTTCGGTGAGACCCATTCCGAATCTAAAGTCCTTGAACATGTATATAAAGAAATTCAAGTTCAAAATGGAATCGCTCAGAGCGGTTATTGCAAGCCTGGAAGAGGGGGATTTTATGGTGTCGCTGGACATCAATGATGCTTACTTGCATGTCCCCATTTACCCACCTCACCAGGAGTACCTCAGATTTGTGGTACAGGACTGTCATTACCAGTTCCAGACGTTGCCGTTTGGCCTGTCCACGGCACCGAGAATATTTACCAAGGTAATGGCCAAAATGATGATACTCCTTCGGCAGAAGGGAGTTATAATTATCCCGTACTTGGACGATCTCCTCATAAAGGCGAGGTCCAGGGAGCAGTTGTTGATCAGCGTAACTCTCTCTCAGGAAGTGTTACTTCAGCACGGCTGGATTCTGAATGTTCCAAAGTCGCAGCTGATTCCTACGACGCGTCTGCTTTTCCTGGGCATGATTCTGGACACAGAACAGAAGAAGGTGTTTCTCCCGGTGGAGAAGGCCCAGGAATTGGCATCTCTGGTCAGGGACCTCCTGAAACCAAAACAGGTATCTGTGCATCACTGCACGCGAGTCCTGGGAAAGATGGTGGCTTCATACGAAGCCATTCCCTTCGGCAGGTTCCATGCAAGGATCTTTCAGTGGGATCTGTTGGACAAGTGGTCCGGATCGCATCTTCAGATGCATCGGCTGAACACCCTGTCCCCAAGGGCCAGGGTGTCTCTTCTGTGGTGGCTGCAGAGTGCTCACCTTCTCGAGGGCCGCAGGTTCGGCATACAGGACTGGGTCCTGGTGACCACGGATGCAAGCCTCCGAGGGTGGGGGGCAGTCACTCAGGGAAGAAACTTCCAAGGGCTGTGGTCAAGTCTGGAGACTTCTCTACACATAAATATACTGGAATTAAGGGCCATTTACAACGCCCTGAGTCAAGCAGAGCCCCTGCTTCAAAACCGGCCAGTGCTGACTCAGTCAGACAACATCACGGCAGTCGCCCATGTAAACCGCCAGGGCGGCACAAGAAGCAGGATGGCAATGGCGGAAGCCACATAGATTCTGCGATGGGCGGAGAATCACGTGCAAGCACTGTCCGCAGTGTTCATTCCGGGAGTGGACAACTGGGAAGCAGACTTCCTCAGCAGACACGACCTCCACCCGGGAGAGTGGGGACTTCATCCAGAAGTCTTCCAACTGATTGCAAACCGATGGGAACTACCACATGTGGACATGATGGCGTCCCGCCTCAACAAAAAGCTAAAAAGATATTGCGCCAGGTCAAGGGACCCTCAGGCGATGGCTGTGGACGCCCTAGTGACACCGTGGGCGTACCAGTCGGTATATGTGTTTCCTCCTCTTCCTCTCATACCAAAAGTACTGAGAATAGTAAGAAAGAGAGGAATAAGAACAATACTCATTGTTCCGGACTGGCCAAGAAGGCCTTGGTACCCGGAACTGCAAGAAATGCGCACAGAGGACCCATGGCCTCTGCCTCTCAGACAGGACCTGCTGCAACAAGGGCCCTGTCTGTTCCAAGACTTGCTGCGTTTGACGGCATGGCGGTTGAACGCCGGATCCTAGCGGAAAAAGGGATTCCGGATGAAGTTATTCCTACGCTGATAAAGGCTAGGAAAGACGTGACAGCAAAGCATTATCACCGTATATGGCGGAAGTATGTTGCTTGGTGTGAGGCCAGGAAGGCCCCTACAGAGGAATTCCAACTGGGTCGTTTCCTGCACTTCCTACGGTCAGGGGTGACTATGGGCCTAAAATTGGGGTCCATAAGGGTCCAGATTTCGGCCCTATCCATTTTCTTTCAAAAAGAACTGGCTTCACTGCCTGAGGTTGACATTTGTTAAGGGAGTGCTGCATATTCAGCCCCCTTTTGTGCCACCAGTGGCACCCTGGGATCTTAACGTTGTGTTGGATTTCCTGAAATCCCACTGGTTTGAGCCACTTAGGACCGTGGAACTAAAGTATCTCACGTGGAAAGTGGTCATGCTGTTGGCCTTGGCATCGGCTAGGCGTGTGTCAGAATTGGCGGCTTTGTCATGTAAAAGCCCATATCTGATCTTCCATATGGACAGGGCGGAATTGAGGACTCGTCCCCAATTTCTCCCAAAGGTGGTGTCATCGTTTCATTTGAACCAACCTATTGTGGTGCCTGCGGCTACTCGGGACTTGGAGGACTCCAAGTTGCTTGACGTAGTCAGGGCTTTGAAAATATATGTTTCCAGAACGGCTGGAGTCAGGAAGACTGACTCGCTGTTTATCTTGCATGCACCCAACAAGCTGGGTGCTCCTGCTTTAAAGCAAACTATTGCTCGCTGGATCTGTAGCACGATTCAGCAGGCTCATTCTGCGGCTGGATTGCCGCATTCAAAATCGGTGAAGGCCCATTCCACAAGGAAGGTGGGCTCTTCTTGGGCGGCTGCCCGAGGGGTCTCGGCTTTACAGCTTTGCCGAGCGGCTACTTGGTCGGGTTCAAACACATTTGCAAAGTTCTACAAGTTTGATACCCTGGCTGAGGAGGACCTTGTGTTTGCTCATTCGGTGCTGCAGAGTTATCCGCACTCTCCTGCCCGTTTGGGAGCTTTGGTATAATCCCCATGGTCCTTACGGAGTTCCCAGCATCCACTAGGACGTCAGAGAAAATAAGAATTTACTCACCGGTAATTCTATTTCTCGTAGTCCGTAGTGGATGCTGGGCGCCTGTCCCAAGTGCGGACTTTCTGCAATATGCGTATATAGTTATTGCTTAACTAAGGGTTATTGTTATGAGCCATCCGTTGAGTGAGGCTCAGTTGTTGTTCATACTGTTAACTGGGTAAGGTTATCACAAGTTGTACGGTGTGATTGGTGTGGCTGGTATGAGTCTTACCCTGGATTCAAAATTTCCTTTCCTTGTAATGTCAGCTCTTCCGGGCACAATTTCCCTAACTGAGGTCTGGAGGAGGGGCATAGAGGGAGGAGCTAGTGCACACCAGATAGTACCTAATCTTTCTTTAGAGTTCCCAGTCTCCTGCGGAGCCCGCTATTCCCCATGGTCCATACGGAGTTCCCAGCATCCACTACGGACTACGAGAAATAGAATTACCGGTGAGTAAATTCTTATTTTTTTTTTCCAGCAAAATAAGTGCTTAAATTAAATTTGGGGTAGATAAAAAAAAAATATATATATATTTTTTTTAAAGTGGAAACAGACCGATTTACTACCATCTGTAAGTCCAAAAACACTTGTCCCACTCACAAAGCACCCCAATATACCTGTGCCATTCTTTGTACCCCAATTTCCATCATCTCGCATCTTTTCACCCCAAAAATGAAATGTCATTATTGGCCAACTAAAAACTTCTAAGTGCCTAATTAGTCATTCAGGGGTTCAGAGCCAAATCCCAGTTTTATTTATTTTTACATGAAATAGGGATTTTCAAGTTTATCATCTGCTCAGAGTTGGTGAATTGAAATTTGTGGTAAAATTACTGCCTGTCCATTTTCACGGATAATTAAGTAGGTGCTTTTGCAAATTTGCGGTAATTTCATGGTGTTATCACCAATTACTATATCGCCAATCCCCAAACAAGCTACCCTATTTATATTATAGCCGCTAAAAACAGGAGGTGGTGAGAACCGATTTGCGGTTTTCCCACGGATACACCTCTTTACTAGCATTTAAAGATGGTGAGCTCTGACTTAATTTTGTAGTACAGGGCACTCGCCATTGGGAGGGGGCAAATCGAATAACATGTGTTCATAGGTGATACTGCACCTTTAAGTGCTTGGGTGGGAAGACTGCAAGCTTCAGAACTACACAAAAATCAATATTGAAATACAAAAGTCGTTGTACAATACACTATATTGCAAAAACACTTTAACAGGAGTGTATAACAAATTTTTGAGTCTTGGAACTTGTTGCTGGGACAACCTTTTAAGTACCACACCCACCATATTTTACTATATTTCAAATGTAGAGTTATCTAGAGCAGAGGTTTTCAACTCCACTTCTCCGGTATCCCAGTAGGTCATGTTCTGTGGATTCCTTTAGTCATGCATAATAATAAGTTTGTTTTATATAGTGCACTTTCTGCAATAGGACTCAAGGCACTTAACATAATACATTACATAGGTGAGTTCATCTGTTTTGCTGGGTCAGAAATGATCCCGGGTTGGTTTCGGGATACCAACGGTCGGGATCTCTGCAGTAAGCATGCCGACGCCGGGATCCCGTCCGTCAGAATACCGGCAAGGGGGCAAGCGCAATGCAGACCCACGCGGGCTCGCTGTGCTCGCCACTCTATGGGTGTCATGGATACCCACGAGTGTGAATAGCCCTCTGCGGCATTCTGGTGGCCGGGATCGTGACTACATCCCATTATCCCACCTGCTTCCACAGACAGAAATCCTAAAACCATGACCATAATAATAAATAAAGCTTATGCAGACCTAACCTTGCCACACGTTTGAAATAAAAATGTTTGGAGGTGTGAGTATATATTTGTAAACTGGACATTTGCTTCCACTGGTGTTGAACGCGCCTGTAAGTGATGAGGCTATTCTAGTAAGTCTATGATCATAGTTATTAGAAGAGAACATCTGGTGTTTCTAGTGCGAGCAGCTTGCTTTTCCGTGAAGGTGAGCTCTATCCTTATTGCGTGTGTAAAATGCTTACTTCCTATGGGTGATTTTCTGCTAGTAATGTAACATGGTCCCACACTCTGAGGGCCTAATTCAGACCTGAGCGCTAGGGTGCGTTTTTTTGCAACCCTGCAATCAGGTAGTCGCCACCTACAGGGGGAGGGGAAAATCACTGCAGGTGTGCGATCGCATGTGCAGGAGGGCTGCATAAACACAAGTTTGTACAGTCTGTGCACAGACCAGGACTTACTCTTCCAGTGTGACGATCGGGGCCGGAGCTGATGTTTAAACGCCTGGTCCCTCCTGCGTTTTTCCGGACACTCCTCTAAAACGGTCAGTTGTCACCTTGCGATCTCCCGTGTGATCGCTTTTCTCGCATCATCCCGTTGCATACACATGCGCAGCTCAGACCTGATCGCAGGCTGTATGAAAACGCAGCTTGGCAATCAGGTCTGAATTAGGCAGAGTCTTTAGGAGTTGTATTACATAAAGAGCTAATGTGTTTGGCTAGCTCCGTCCGTCCGTCCGTTCGTTCATTCATGTGCAATTTGTAGCTGAGGGAGAAAATGACAAGACTGCAGAGGACTTCTAAAGTTTCAACCCCACATAGAAGAAATATTTTTTTATTTTACTTGATTTGCCGCTTAACGCACATGTCACTTGGTTAACCTAAAGATCAGATCACCATCTCCTTTTAAAAATACCTGTCTGAAATGGCTGCAACAAATGAATACTGCTACACAGGCATCACATCTCTGTTAGCACAGGGGTAGACGAGCGGCAGCGCTCCAACTGTGAATTATATACGCCAGCCAGACCTGTCACAGATTTGCTGCGAGAGGTAGTTGGGCTTTTTCACACTGGCTGGCAAAATCCCGGACGGCTTTTTGCCGCTGCCGAGTTCATAGAAATTTTATTTATTACGTTTCTTATATAGCGCAGCATATTCTGTTGTGCTTTACAATTAGAACAACAATAATAGAACTAACTGGGCAAAGACAGACATACTGTAGAGGTAGGATGAAAACTCGTGTTCTTTCACTCGGCCCGGTCACCGTGTTCCAGCCAGGGATATCCATGACGGCTGCTGTGACTGCTGCAGTGACTGTGCCCAGATCCTTGAACTCTGCACAAAACCGTTTCATGTGAAAGGATCTGAATCGCCAGCAAAAAGCTGCCTGTGTGAAATAGCCCGTAGAGGTGGTCAGTCTGTGGCATTCCAGGTGCTCTGGAATGCCCTGTCTCTTAGCATTCATTTGCATCAAGAAGAAAAAAAAATACAAGAAATTCATATAGCTTCCCACAGTGTTTATGTAACATAATTAAAACAAATTCATGAAATTGTGTTAAGGTTTAATAGCTTATAAATATAACTTTTCTATTGTCTATATAAATCTATAAACCTCTTCCTTGATTTCTTATGTAAACAGTATAATCAAGTGGTTTAATTGAAAACTACATCCTTTGCCTTTTTAGAATGATCTAATAATGAAGTACAAAGTTCAATTATGCTTTATGGAAATCAACTGTTTAAAATTATGCAAATAAAATGATACTGTAATTGAGGATTTTGGTTTTGTGTTTTTTAACCTGCACGCTGTGATACTCATTGAATGGTAAGCCAAACTTATCATCCTTTTTTAAATTTTCTATTGTAAGCTACCTGTCTGGCCCAGGGCTTTGCTGAGAAGCCTTGCAGGGGAAACGGTGAAGCAGCAATGGACTGGGGCAATTTGCAGGTGATTGTGCAAATAAACCTGCAGTGTATGGGGTTCACAGATCGCAGATTCAGACCAAATGCCCCAGTTGATTGACCAACTGATTTTTCCTGTAGAGCTTTTTGGTGATGCCTCCACCTGCATAGTGGTGAGTGGGGCAAGGTTATGATAGGCGCTTTGAAGTAAACTTAAAAAATGTGCAGGAGGCTAAAGACACACAGGTAGATGTGGTGGTAGTAGGCAGTAGCAAAGAAGGTCATGTTTGTGAGATCATAGAAGCTGAGGATGGGAGAAGTAAACACGGAGTAAGAATGTGGAGTAGAGTGACTGGAGAAGATGTTAGGTTTTTATGGAGGTTTTGGGGCTTTTTAGGCTGATGGTGAGTCTAAAGGGGGGTACACATGGAGAGATCCGTGCTTAAAATCTAAGCAATCTGACTAGAAGAGCAGAGGGTTTGTGGCGTGAGCAGAAGGAAGAGAGTCTGGAGGCTTTGCAGATGAGGTGGAACTGTTTGAATTGGATTTTGTAGGGTAGTCGGTGTAGGGATTGTTGGAGGCAAAAGCATTACAGTGAAAGCGGAGTATTAGTCTAGTTGTGACACTGACAATGCTTTTTAGTTACGTTCAGGAAAGTGATATGCAGGCCTGCGAGGAGATTGCAGTAGTTGAGATGGGATAATTGAGAAGAGTTTTGGTAGAACAAGGTTATGGGTGAGGAAGGGTCTAAATAGATTACATGAAATGACTAGTGCTATATAACTTTATTTTCAATTTCATCTATATATCGGAGTGTACTCTGTATGTTCCCATATATTTAGTCTATCTACATATATTCAAAGGTATAGTCAAACAACAAAACAGAAAGGAGGACTCTGGTTTTGGCATATTCAGATGTAATGGGAATGATAAGCAGAAAAATTGTTTGTTTTTTTTTGAAAGATGTAAAATTAATCAAATAATATCAAAGCCTAATAACTTGGATTGTTAATGTTTGGAAGCATTAAAACATGTTTCAAAGTATTTCTATAATAAGCATGATTTATTTATTTATTTTTTCTTTCATTAAAACGTTCAAGCAAAATACCCTCAAGATTTAAACAAAAATTATTTTTTTGTACTGGTTTTTTTTTCCAACCTTGGCTATGTGCAACTTCACTCTTTTTAGAAAGTTTGATACATTTTACTCCTACATTTACCGTATATACTCTAGTATAAATCGACCCAAATATAAGCCGAGGCACCTAATTCTACCCCAAAAACCTGGGAAAACTTATTGACTCGAGTATAAGCCTAGGGTGGGAAATGCAGCTCTAGCCGTACACAGCCCTCAGTGCCTGATATGCCCTCATACTGCCAGATATGCCCCACAGTGCCTGATGTGCCACATATGCCCCTCATGCTGCCACATATGCCCCTCATGCTGCCACATATGTCCCCCCAGTGCCTGTTACTTACCCCTCCGTCGATCCCGCGCTGTCTTCTGAAGGAGGGACACGGAGCGCACAGCGCGCGCCTCTCCTGTATCCCTCCTGCATCTCCGGCGGCCGCGGCGGGTCTATTAAAGGAAGTGCCGGTTCGTGATCAGAGGTCACGAACGGGTACTTCCTTTAATAGACCCGCCACTGCTGCCGCCGGAGATGCAGGAGGGACACAGGAGAGGTGCGCTCTGTGTCCCTCCTTCACACTGCTCTGCCTGTCACACTGCACTGCCACTGACTCGAATATAAGCCGAGGTGGCTTTTTCAGCACAAAAAAAAATGCTGAAAAAGTCGGCTTATACTCGAGTATATACGGTACTTTTAATCAATTACAATTTCATTAGTACAGGGGTGCTTAACATGCATCCCTCCAGCTGTTGTGGAACCACATATCCCAGCATGCCCTGTCAGTTTTATAGCACTCCCTAATGGTAAAACTGTCAGGGCATGCTGAGATGTATAGTTCCACAACAGCTCACATTCTGTGTCCCATCCCTATCCGATTGTTGATAACACATCCATTTGTAATCCCATAAATGGAAACCTCAGTCCTGCCTGTTCATACAAGTAGAGGTTTGTCCATGTGTAAAATAAATAAATATATATATATATATATATATATATATAATATCCCAATAAAGATGACAGCGGCACTCAGGGTTTTGTAAATGTGCAAAAAGTTGTATTCAAAACATGAATAAATAAGCCTATTTTTTGAATACAACTTTTTGCACATTTACAAAACCCTGAGTGCCGCTGTCATCTTTATTGGGATATTGCACATTGTTACCAGGAGGCACCAGGGTCACGAGTGTCCATCAGGAGGAGTGCCGGTCCACATCTGCTATATATCTATATATATCTATATATATATATATATATATATATATATATATATATATATATATATTCTAAAAAAAAAAAAAAAAAATATTACTATGACCCCACCAGGGCCTTAATGATAATGGAGGACCAGCACACCAGAATAATGCAATGAAGTAGTCAACCTATTTAATAAATAGCAATGGCACTCGTAGTTATATAAGCAGCCTTCACATAGCATTTACAATCCATGAATACTTATCAGCTGTGAACAACGGGGCATCAGGATCAACCACCCATTTTCAATGTGAGTCCAGTGATCGTTTCTGTTTGCTTCCACCTTGCAATATGCGACCACTTTGGGTGACTGTATTAACACGCACCCGAAGAGATATGGAGCCCGTCCCTGTAATGTGCTGTGAGGTCTGCCGGGGCTTCTGCGCATGCGAGGTCCTGCTGACCGCAAATGCACAGGAGCCTTTCTGTGGGAACCCTCTGCCAGCTAAAATTGTGGTGTATAGCCCATAGGCTACAGCGAGCTGCAGGGGCAATCGCAGGAATTTGGTAAAATCGGCAGTATGGCATTCCCCATAGAAACTTATTGGGGCTGCGGAAATGGATGTATCGCAGCAGGTATTGGAGATATCTGCTGCAGTCTCTCTCTCGTATTCAGGGAATACAGTACTTAATATTTTCGGTTGACCGCTGAAAATGCGTGTTTTCGGGGATTAAGCTTCAAATATGCAATGATTAATGGGCCCCTTTATTTCTCTAACGTCCTAGTGGATGCTGGGGACTCCGAAAGGACCATGGGGAATAGCGGCTCCGCAGGAGACTGGGCACAAAAGTAAAAAGCTTTAGGACTACCTGGTGTGCACTGGCTCCTCCCCCTATGACCCTCCTCCAAGCCTCAGTTAGATTTTTGTGCCCGAACGAGACGGGTGCAGGCTAAGGGGCTCTCCTGAGCTGCTTAGTGTAAAAGTTTAAAGTAGGTTTTTTATTTTCAGTGAGACCTGCTGGCAACAGGCTCACTGCACCGAGGGACTAAGGGGAGAAGAAGCGAACTCACCTGCGTGCAGAGTGGATTGGGCTTCTTAGGCTACTGGACATTAGCGCCAGAGGGACGATCACAGGCCCAGCCATGGATGGGTCCCAGAGCCGCGCCGCCGGCCCCCTTACAGAGCCAGAAGACTGAAGAGGTCCGGAAAATCGGCGGCAGAAGACGTCCTGTCTTCAATAAGGTAGTGCACAGCACCGCAGCTGTGCGCCATTGCTCTCAGCACACTTCACACTCCGGTCACTGAGGGTGCAGGGCGCTGGGGGGGCGCCCTGAGACGCAATAAAACACCTTTTTTGGCAAAAAATACATCACATATAGCTCCTGGGCTATATGGATGCATTTAACCCCTGCCAATTTTTCCATAAAAAAGCGGGAGAAAGGCCGCCGAGAAGGGGGCGGAGCCTATCTCCTCAGCACACTGGCGCCATTTTTTCCTCACAGCTCCGTTGGAGGAAGGCTCCCTGACTCTCCCCTGCAGTCCTGCACTACAGAAACAGGGTAAAACAAGAGAGGGGGGGCACTAAATTGGCATATAAATATATACAGCAGCTATATTAGGGAAAAAAACTTATATAAGGTTATCCCTGTATATATATATATATATAGCGCTCTGGTGTGTGCTGGCAAACTCTCCCTCTGTCTCCCCAAAGGGCTAGTGGGGTCCTGTCCTCTATCAGAGCATTCCCTGTGTGTGTGCTGTGTGTCGGTACGTTGTGTCGACATGTATGAGGAGGAAAATGGTGTGGAGGCGGAGCAATTGCCTGTGTTAGTGATGTCACCCCCTAGGGAGTCGACACCTGACTGGATGGTCTTATGGAAAGAATTACGTGATAGTGTCGGCACTTTACAAAAGACTGTTGACGACATGAGACAGCCGGCAAATCGGTTAATACCTGTACAGGCGTCTCAAACACCGTCAGGGGCTATAAAACGCCCGTTACCTCAGGTCGATACAGACACTGACACTGACTCCAGTGTCGACGGTGAGGAAACAAACGTATTTTCCAGTAGGGCCACACGTTACATGATCACGGCAATGAAGGAGGTTTTGAACATTTCTGATACTACAAGTACCACAAAAAAGGGTATTATGTGGGGTGTGAAAAAACTACCCGTAGTTTTTCCTGAATCAGATGAATTAAATGAGGTGTGTGATGAAGCGTGGGTTTCCCCCGATAAAAAACTGCTAATTTCTAAAAAATTATTGGCATTATACCCTTTCCCGCCAGAGGTTAGGGCGCGTTGGGAAACACCCCCTAGAGTGGATAAGGCGCTCACACGCTTATCAAAACAAGTGGCGTTACCGTCTCCTGATACGGCCGCCCTCAAGGAACCAGCTGATAGGAAGCTGGAAAATATCCTAAAAAGTATATACACACATACTGGTATTATACTGCGACCAGCAATCGCCTCAGCCTGGATGTGCAGTGCTGGGGTGGCTTGGTCGGATTCCCTGACTGAAAATATTGATACCCTGGACAGGGACAATATATTATTGACTATAGAGCATTTAAAGGATGCATTTCTATATATGCGTGATGCACAGAGGGATATTTGCACTCTGGCATCAAGAGTAAGTGCGATGTCCATTTCTGCCAGAAGAGGGTTATGGACGCGACAGTGGTCAGGTGATGCGGATTCCAAACGGCATATGGAAGTATTGCCGTATAAAGGGGAGGGGTTATTTGGGGTCGGTCTATCGGACCTGGTGGCCACGGCAACGGCTTGGAAATCCACCTTTTTACCCCAAGTCACCTCACAGCAGAAAAAGATACCGTCTTTTCAGGCTCAGTCCTTTCGTCCCCATAAGGGCAAGCGGGCAAAAGGCCACTCATATCTGCCCCGGGGCAGAGGAAGGGGAAAAAGACTGCAGCAGACAGCCTCTTCCCACGAACAGAAGCCCTCCCCCGCTTCTGCCAAGTCCTCAGCATGACGCTGGGGCCTTACAAGCGGACTCAGGCACGGTGGGGGCCCGTCTCAAGAATTTCAGCGCGCAGTGGGCTCACTCGCAAGTGGACCCCTGGATCCTGCAGGTAGTATCTCAGGGGTACAAATTGGAATTCGAGACGTCTCCCCCTCGCCGGTTCCTGAAGTCTGCTTTACCAACGTCTCCCCCCGACAGGGAGGCGGTATTGGAAGCCATTCACAAGCTGTATTCCCAGCAAGTGATAATCAAGGTACCCCTCCTACAACAGGGAAAGGGGTATTATTCCACGCTGTTTGTGGTACCGAAGCCGGACGGCTCGGTGAGACCCATTTTAAATCTGAAATCCTTGAACACTTACATAAAAAGGTTCAAGTTCAAGATGGAGTCACTCAGAGCAGTGATAGCGAACCTGGAAGAAGGGGACTATATGGTGTCTCTGGACATCAAGGATGCTTACCTCCATGTCCCAATATGCCCTTCTCACCAAGGGTACCTCAGGTTTGTGGTACAGAACTGTCACTATCAGTTTCAGACGCTGCCGTTTGGATTGTCCACGGCACCCCGGGTCTTTACCAAGGTAATGGCCGAAATGATGATTCTTCTTCGAAGAAAAGGCGTCTTAATTATCCCTTACTTGGACGATCTCCTGATAAGGGCAAGGTCCAGAGAACAGTTAGAGGTGGGAGTAGCACTATCTCAAGTAGTACTACGACAGCACGGATGGATTCTAAATATTCCAAAATCGCAGCTGATTCCGACGACACGTCTGCTGTTCCTAGGAATGATTCTGGACACAGTACAGAAAAAGGTGTTTCTCCCGGAAGAGAAAGCCAGGGAGTTATCCGACCTAGTCAGGAACCTCCTAAGACCAGGCCAAGTGTCAGTACATCAATGCACAAGGGTCCTGGGAAAGATGGTGGCTTCTTACGAAGCGATTCCAGTCGGCAGATTCCACGCAAGAACTTTTCAGTGGGATCTGCTGGACAAATGGTCCGGATCGCATCTTCAAATGCATCAGCGGATAACCCTGTCTCCAAGGACAAGGGTGTCTCTCCTGTGGTGGTTACAGAGTGCTCATCTCCTAGAGGGCCGCAGAGTCGGCATTCAGGATTGGGTCCTGGTGACCACGGATGCCAGCCTGAGAGGCTGGGGAGCAGTCACACAGGGAAGAAATTTCCAGGGCTTGTGGTCAAGCATGGAAACGTCACTTCACATAAATATCCTGGAACTAAGGGCCATTTACAATGCCCTAAGTCAGGCAAGACCTCTGCTTCAGGGTCAGCCAGTGTTGATCCAGTCGGACAACATCACGGCAGTCGCCCACGTAAACAGACAGGGCGTCACAAGAAGCAGGAGGGCAATGACGGAAGTGGCAAGGATTCTTCGCTGGGCGGAAAATCATGTGATAGCACTGTCAGCAGTGTTCATTCCGGGAGTGGACAACTGGGAAGCAGACTTCCTCAGCAGACACGATCTTCACCCGGGGGAGTGGGGACTTCACCCAGAAGTCTTCCTGTGACATGGATTTATTTTGTATGCCATTTAGCAACATGCTTTTGTCAGTAAAATTTAATTATCCAACACTGCCCTCCAGTGGTTTAAAGTGTTTTTCACTTTGCTGTCAGCACATTTACTCTTATTACTAAAATAGTCAGGCTCCCTTTTGTCAGGTTAATGTTTCATACACCTAAACCTTCCTTGACAAATGCTGTCTAGAGTTGTGAAAACCGCATCAAAATCTGTCCAGTGGTTCTCGAGATTAGCCCAAACAGACTTTATTTTATACTATATAGTGGTTTGACCGGCACCTGCACATTGGGTTTTAAGATTGTGCGATTTTATTATATACTGTATGGGGTTGATTCAATTGACAGTTGAATAGCGCCGGGAGTTAGCTCCTGGCGCTATTCAATACAGCGTCAAGTGTCACTCAATTGTCCGGAATTCTTCTCTCACCCCCGGAGGATGAGTGAAGAAATCCTACAAGAATGCTGCCGCGAGGCTGATTCTGTTGGGAATCAGCATTGCAGCGGGGAGTTAAGTTGGAGATTGCCCGTTCTCCCGACAATTTAACCTGTTAAATCCAGGAGAACGGGCCTTCGCCGACTCAATTTGAGCTGAATTGAATAGAGCCGGGAGCTAATTCCCAGCGCTATTCAACTGTCTGTGAATTGAATTGACCCCTATGTGTATATTTATTTATATTTATTTTTTTATTTTGTGTACACCTTTTCCCTGCAATCTGCCAGGATGGAGGTAACAACTACACCAGTAGCATGATGACTACCTAATTCCATATTCTACACATGTATGTGAAGTTAGTTCAGATTGTGCAGTGTTCTATATGAATTTCTTTTAGAATTTTTATTGGCCTTTATCTAATGTATAGCAAGTGAAGACCTGACCGGAGTAACTACACATACACAATGTGGGTCATTTTAGTGATTTTTGTGCTTAATTTAAAACACCTGTATTTTATATTTATGTCACAGTAGATCTAGAAAGTCTTATGTGCAGCGATTACCTTCAGTGACTTGGAGCACCAGATTCACGGCAACTTCTTACCGCTGGGATCAGAAGAAGAGTTGTTGTGTTTTTTTTTTTTTTTTGTTTCTGTTTATATAATGTGAATGTAACCATTATATTTTTGCACTTGTGTCCTTGGACTTGTCAGTGTTTGTTTTGTCAATGTCATGCAAAAATGGAACTAAATACAATATGTTTACACTAAAGGCCCTTTTGTAAATGGGCTTCTGTTTAGCACAGTGTTTGTTCTGGCCTGGTCAACCAGTTTATTTGAGAGATTAACAAACCGTTCCATTTTACTTCTTGTAGGCTGCCTTTATAATGACTACTCATGTACTTTTGGTGGGCAAAATCACCTGCAATTAATGTCCGTTTTAAATAAAACCGAAAAATAATAGAACTGCCTTTTACATAGTGTGTAATAAAGGGTAGCGGCCTAATCCTGGTCATTGCTTGAGTCATAACACTTTAATGCTAACTGCATGCGAATATCCTGCATTGTTCCAAGCCCTTGCCATGTTATAACCCCCCCAAAATTAAACTGATTAGGAAGTATTTGTGTAGAACTCATTGTATATTTGTGATTCTACAGAAATGCAACACTTAATATGGA
Source organism: Pseudophryne corroboree (assembly GCF_028390025.1). Classification (NCBI taxonomy): domain Eukaryota; kingdom Metazoa; phylum Chordata; class Amphibia; order Anura; family Myobatrachidae; genus Pseudophryne; species Pseudophryne corroboree. The sequence continues at coordinate 697,255,101 of NC_086446.1, forward strand.
AACCATTTAATCCGTGTGTTGCCAAATCCTGCTATGGGGATTGCATTTGCGTCTAATGTAACTGTGTGTACATATGTTTTGGGTTGGTTATTTTTTTTTTCTACACTACACTTAGTTTCCCATCTCCAGTCCTCACCCTGAGTAGTGCATGTTTTACATATCTCCTAGTTGGTGCACGTGTGTTTATTACGGGCTGATGCATTTTAAAAGATCCACATGAGATGCTAACGATATCCTTAGTCACTATCCCGACGCACAGAATGCCTACAGTGTCGTCCTAACAGTCAAAATCCTGACTGATCCCCGTAAATATTTTAACCTTAGTCCACCCCTACCGCAGCATAACTCTAGCCCTCACCCCAGCCTTAACTTAACCCCAGTTTTTACCGTTGTGAGCCTGTCAGGTTGGTGACTGCCCGAGCTGATTTATTTCAGTTGTAATACGGAGACTTTTAAAACATGCGTTGTTACTAGTACGTAAGGAATGGGGTTGGAAATCATTGTCTTATGGTATATTTTAAATCTATATACTAAGAAGTTATTGTGTTGACTCTGATGCTGTATAAAGGTATATCTATACTGTTGAACCAAAACATTCTGACCACTCCCATAAGAAGCGATGAACTATGCTATAACAATCGTCCATGTCAAGGTTAGGGATTATAATAGAATATAAAATGAAATCAGATACTCTTAATTAATGTGTCAAATGCAGCAAGATATGGGCAGGTGTAAAAACCTGCGGGACTTTGATAAGGGCCAAATCTTTATTGCAAGATGGCTGGATCAGCGCATTTCTGAAACGACATGACTTGTGAGGTGTTCAAGGTCATCTGTGATGAGTTCCTACTGACAGTAATGTGAGGAGGGAAGAAATTAAAAATGCAGACAAGACTCTTTGATGTGAGGGATCAACAAAAGCTATACCATCCAGTAACAACCAACAGAAGGGCTACAGAGGTGCAAATCAAACTTTTTAATGATTGAGAGGAGTATTGTGACGACAACCCAGTGCGTGGAACACTTGTGTCTGCAGCCAGTTTGACTATGCTAACCATTGTCTACTGCTTAAAGCATCTACAATGGACATGTGACTGTCTGAACTGGTTCTTGGAAGAAAGTTGCTTGGGCTGATCGATACTTTTTTTTTTTTATCTATTCATGTGTTATTTTGACACGTTTTCACTTTCCTAAACATTATTGCAGACGAGTGTGCATCCTAATGGCCATGTCATTCTTTAATGGAAGTGGGCTCTACCGGCAGTATAATGCTCCGGGCCACACTGCACAGATTGTTCGAAAATTATTTGGGGAACAGGTCGCTCTGACCTCCAAATTTACCACATGTCAATATAATTGATCTTTTGGGATATGATTATCTGTGGCGGCTCAACCTGGCAGGACTTAAAAGATCTGGTAATATTATTGTACCAGATATCACAGGACACCTTCAGTAGCCTTGTAGAGTCCACGCACAAGCATATATGAGCTGTTTTGGTGGCACTGAGAAGAGCCAAGTCCTATTGGATATGAAGAGAGCAACACAATTTGAACTTTTATTTTGGTAGTTTGGTCAGTGGTGAAGTGTTGGTGCTAGCCAGTAAAGCAAGATTAAACATTCATTGTTTTTACTTACAACAATTAGACCAAAGCGAACCCTCATCATGACCAGGGTCGCGGACCTGGCATACAACCTGGGTCGACACTTTCACACTGACAAACGACCCATGTTTACTGTATTTCCAAAGTTCAGTGTGAAGGGGGGGTATTGGGTTTGGCTAATATTCTAAATAGAAACCCTACAAAATATGTATTTAATAGTGTATGTGAAATATTAAATGGCTATATATACTAAAAAGATCTGCAGTTCACCCAATTAAAAAGCACTTATGGTTTTCTGGCATATGAATGCGGCACCTGGCTTGTATGCTGCAAGTACAACATCCAACAAATGATGGAATCAATTTGAATGGGAAGTTCTGTTGCCTGGCTATGCTCTTACCGGCTACTCGTGGTAGTGCTGACATCCAAGTTTTTCCATGCCCCTCTTTAGTCACTTCCAGCCTACTGCCACTTTAGAATCCACCAGCCCCTGTAATTTATACTTCTAGTACTCACGGCGCAGGAGTCATGGGTTCAATTCCAACCAGGTCCCTATGTGTGTGGCGTGTACATGTTCTCCCATTGCTTGTGTGGGTTTCCTCCAGGTGCCCCGGTTCCTCCCATTGGGGGTAATTTAGACCTGATTGCTCGCTAGGGGATTTTTGCACTGCTACGAGCAGATCGTCTTACTCAGCCGCTGCGATCACTTCAGCCTGTCAGGGGCCGGCATTGACGTCAGACACCTGCCCTGTAAACGCTTGGACACGCCTGCGTTTTTCCAGACACTCCCAGAAAACAGTCAGTTGACACCCACAAATGCCTTCTTCCTGTCAATCTCCTTGCGATCGGCTGTGCGAACAGATTCTTCGTACAATCCATCGCTTTGTACTTGTACGATGTGCCTGCGCATACTCATGCGCAGTTCTGACCTGTTTGCAGCGCAGTGAAAAAAACCTAGTATGTGATCAGGTCTGAATGACCCCCATAGTCCAAAAACACACCCGTAGGTTAATTGGATTCTAATGGTGTGTACACACAGGGTGAGATATTTTCTTACAATTTTGACTATATAGTCAAAATCGTAAGAAAAGTTAGTGCAGATCGCAAGGTGAAAGTCACCTTGCAATCCCGATTCGATGCCGATGCGCGGTCCCGCGGGGTCGGCATCGCAAGCCTAGATAGACTGTGCAGGCAAGTCAATTTTGACTATCTCTATAGAAGATAGTCAAAATTGACACTTTAGCCAAAATCGCACATAGTCAGTATCGCAAGCACAGTCATTATATGCTTGCGATGCCGACCTAGCCCCTGTCACATAGTGAGAATCGTGCTTAGCCCGAATCTCACCGTGTGTATGCACCTTGACAAAGATTTGTGTCCTTGGCATAGGGAATATAGACTGGAAACTCAGCTGAGAGCAGGCACTTGTGAATAATGACGTTTTACCTGTAAAGTGCTAATATGTGTTCACTATATAAATGTTAATAAATACTTCTTCATATAATTATTGCTCCATTGAGACTTATTTCTGTCCTTCTCCATCCACTGAGTTGTGTATAGAGATCACAAAAAAAGAAAGTAAATGTTGCATGTGGGCATAAAATGTGGCAGGCTTTCTGCCAGCTTGCATTTAGGGCATCATATTCCCTGATCACCATTTCATCCATCTAAAAATAATATTTTGCACACTCCCAAATAGTAATTTTAATGATGCATACCCATTGTACAAGACAACATGGCTGTATTACACGTTAAGTAACTTGAATGTGTGCTCATATTTTGACTAGTTCATGCAGTTGTGCAGTCATGTACGATGCATGTCTATTGTAGATACTGTATTGGGACAGGAATGGCAATTCGGTCATTTATAAAACCACCTCCGTGCCCATAATCATGCTAATAAAATCACTAGGATCATTATTGGTCATGGTGGTGAATGTAGTCAGGAATGTGACTGCTGTTTGCCCGTGACGTTTGAATCGGTCCAGTGACAAATAGATGGATCAGTATGTTGTGGCTTGGAGCTTAAGCAATAGTTTAAATGTGTGGCATGCTTAATACATACAGGATTTATGGTCCTGACTCCTAATGTAAATGTCCCAATCTTGCCCGGATTCCCAGATTTTTGTACATGGTCCTATGGGATTGTGGGCCTCACTATCATTTGCAAATGTGAGAACGTATGCACTGAGTGATTTTTAGCAGACTGCGTGTACGCGAAGTGATTGACAGGAAGTGACGGCTTGTGGGAGGCAACATGGCATTTGTGGGGAGTGGTTGGGGAAAATGCAGTCGTGTCATGGCTGTTTTCGGGGCATGCGTCTGATGTCAGCTGCGATGAAAAACATGGTGTCCGGTGTGACTGCAATTGCGTTATTTTGAGAAGGCATGTCGATGGTGAATGATTTCTGTGTATGCTTTCTTATAGCACGAGTGTAATTGAGAGTGTTTAAATAGAGCAAACAGGTTGTTACAATTCAAACAATGGGTTTTTTTTAAATGAAGACTCTATGGGGGGTATTCAATTACCCTGTGAGTAATTGGTGACAAAAATCCCCGCAGCACAGGGAAAGGCTATTCAATTGAATAGCTTTTTCCTGTGCCGAAAAATCTGTATTCACATGCATTGTTTTTTTCCCTGCGCTTCCAGATTTTGTTACCTTGGGTTTTTTTTTTTTTTTTATTAATTCTTTATTTTTCATTTTGCAAATTTAAACAGTTTCCATATAGTGCAGTACATATGTCCAAAAAATAAAACGTAGACATTAGTCTCATAGCATGGTGATTGTAGTTACAAGGATGACAACAAAGAGAAAGAAGAAAAAAGAGGTTAACAGACATATATATGTCATCCTACGCTATATATCATGCAACAGAAGACATAATATCTGGAATAAAGAGCGCTTCGTAACAGTATCACTCATTAACATGGTAGCCATATGATATTTGAGGTAGCAAACAGCTGGAAACAATTAACAATTAAAAGGGGGTGGACAAGGGGAAGAAAGGGAAAAAGGGGGAGGGGGGTGGAATAGGTCACATACGTAAATCATTCAGAAACCAGAGAGGAGGCATCAGCAAGTTCCATCCTCAGTGTGTATTCAGGGGTGCGTAATCAGCATAGGTCTTAGTGGTCTTGAACTCTATCCAGCGAAGCCAAGTGGCTAAATAATCGGATACCTTGGGTTTTTTATGCGGAGGTTCAGACCGACACTGGGGACTTGCACGCTGGGTAAACCCTGCTAATTGGATAGGTCCAGCGCTGCAGTTAGCAGTGAATTCCCCCCTATGAGGCTGTTTCAGAGTTGGGAGTAAAGCAAAAATGACGAGCAGCTTTGCACCTGGACAAGCCATGTTGCAATGCAAGGGGTGCAAAACCAGGTTTAAAAACAAAAAACGCTTTCTTGGGTTTTAAAAAAAAAAAAAAAAAATTTCCGTTAATGTTTTAATAAAAACTAATGAATCATGTATTAGACACCATGATTGACCATGTTTTATTGCTTTCTAACATGAATAATGTTATTAGGCTTTGATTTTATTTATTATACATCTCAAAAAAACACATCAAATTTTTACAGCTTATTCCTATTACATCTGAATACATGTAGATAGACTAAACCTGTTAATACATACAAAGTACACTCAGATTGAAACTAAGAACAAGTTAATGTTAAGCATTAGTCTTATTACTTATAATTAAGAAAATCTGAATAGTAGTATAAAAATGGTAAAAGTAATTTACACACACTAAGCACTTGCACTGGGCATGCCACTGGCATTAAACAGTTTTAATAAAAACACTAGTTTTTTTAGTATAACAGGCTTTAAAAAAAATAGTCACGACTCTATACCAGTTCTCACAGCATAATAATGGGATTTGGTTTAGACGAGCCAACCCTACTCTAAGATTTATAATGTTAGTTGTGGTTTTATCCTGTGGTAAGGGATTGTTGTGGAAGAAGTTTCATGCTAGGCAGATTTAGCAGCTTTCTTATCTGGTTCACCTCCCCTATATCTTTTGTGTGTGTGATTTACTGCATTGGTTCAGCTTATTCAAATGAACACTACAAGCAACAAGAATGTTGAATAATACCAGGAGATTCTCTTATAATAGGTAAATAATAATGTTCAGTCGATATACCTGTGAACAATCTAATTGACAGACATTGCGTCGACCATGCGGCACCACATGTGCTGATGGCATATCTGGCTGTGTGTATGGATGATCCGCCAACTGCCCCGTACACTGGCTGCAGGGAGTGATGTCACAGCAGGGCAGGTAAATTGAAATGCCTGCCTAGTTGTGACGCATGGCCCAACATATCGAGCTGCCAATTGGTAAATGTGTATTTTTACCTCATCATCTGCTCTGTCATCGTGATGACGGGTAAGGCACCCAGCCTAAATCTCTCTGCACATCTTACATCTGGCCCACCTGCAGTGCAATATGGTTTTGTCCAGGTTCAAAACTGTTTCTGTTATGTTTCTTTGCTCCCATCTCTGGATCAGCTCTATGTATTTCTGCATGAACTACATTTTAAAGGGACATTGACTGACATCCATCCAAGTCAAAAAAAAATCAGGGCATGTGCAAATCCAGTCATGTCACAAGCACTAGCCAACTGCTCGTGATTGGCTGTTTGCAGCAAGTCCGCCGCTGATGCTTATTGATTAACATTTATTTATATAAAATCACCATATTCCTTTGAACTTTGTCTTTTGGAGCAGAACAGTAAAAGATATGAGACCGGGTAATAGGTGAGAGATCCCTACTCATAAGCTTACAATCTGACCTCCTCATTTCTCTGACATGTTATGCTTTTTGGGGATGCCTCAGAGGAGCACGTAATGCTGATTCGGACACAGATGCCTGATGGTCTTAGTACTGCGTGTGCACTGTGATGCTCTTGTGACAAAGTTTGCAGACAGGATTAAGACGAAGATTGATTCACAGACAGCAGCCATTTGGAGGAGTCAACGGGCAGTGGCGACAAAACTGCAGGCGTGTATCTGTCGGCATTCACCGGTTCCGGCGTCTTACTTTAGATGGCCATTCTGAGAAACCTGACGCTTGCCCAGAAGTCCGATGTGCAAATGATGTTGGTTTTTCCTGTGCAAGAGGCAGAACTGAGACACTGTGTGTGTGTGTGTGTGTGTGTGTGTGTGTGTGTGTTCCACATATATTTGCACGGGCAGTGCGAAAAATGATGCAGCAGAGACTGGAATTCAGTGCACTTCAGAATCTGGCTCTTTGTATCCAGCACCCCCCAAATGCTGAAAAGGACTTGGTACTGCTGTAGTAGAGAGCCTGTTGACATGTTATGTTTAATACATTCCTACCTATACTTTTCTCCTCTCTGAAGGAAGAGGCAGCTGAGCTTTGATGGGGGAGAAACCAGGTGCCCTTAGTCATTAGTCCTCATTATCCTAAAACTGCATCATATTGACCGAGCCTCCTCACCATGGACACTTCATACTGCCCACAGTGGGCAGGAGAGCCACCCACTCTTCCAGGAGTTTGGTTGATTCCCCCAAATTTCAGTAGTCTCCCAGACGTTTACAGGAGTGTAGTTAAATATGGCCTCAGTGCTGTACATCTCCTAAAGGGAAGCAAATAGTTAATAAAAGTACAGTTGTATGAATATACAGCATAAACCAGATTCTTATGTTGCCGATGTAAAGCAGATGTTTAAAACTCTGCATATAAGTATAATACCCCTTTCACACTGCCAAAAATAACGTGAATGCCCAGTTACCTGGGTTTTTGTGCATTGTGAAAGAGGCCTAAGGAAATATCCCGATTCAAGCAACCTGGCATTTCAACCAGTGTTTAAAGCAGGGTTAATCACTGGTCGGATCCGGGGTGCCAGGTCAATGTGACCCGTTACCTGCTTACACTATAGGAGCAGGCCTCACTTGGAGATCATCTGATCTCCAATCGACCCCTGTATGTGAAGCGGTAACATCATTGTTACGGCAATATGCTGTGTCGGGGCCTCCAGTCTGATAGGGGTCTCAAGTGGGTCACACAAAGGAAGGACACGTGTAGAAGTCCAGGTTGCGTTCTGCTATAGTGATGTGAAAGAGTTATAAGTAGATAGTCCAAAAAAGTATCTCTGAATCATCCACACCCGGTAAGGTAAGCGAGTTCCACTCTTTATGGCTTTGAGCCCATACATCATCATCAACAACCTATCTGCTAAATTCTGCATTTTGCTTATGATTGTGCCTGATGATTGTCAAAGCCCAACATTCTGGATATCCTCCATTAATCGATTCCAAACCAGAAATGATCGGAATCGGCAAGTGGGGGATTTCTAAGAGGTGGATTTTGCCAATAGTCATAGACACATGGATCTGGAATTGGCAAATTGAATGCGGGAGATTTGGCCAATTGATGGATACATATTAATTGAAGAATTCTGGGCCAGGGGAATAAACATTTAATGAAAGCGCCTCGCTCGTGTCAGCACATGCAAATGTGCAGATAAATAATAATCTTTGTACAGAATATCCAGACATCTTACTGAACCTTTGCAGAATAAGTAAGCCGGAATCAAAAGTGGAATATACTTCCTTTTTATCCAGCTGCTTCAGACACACCGCATATCAGCTACAGTTTTTGTTTTTAGTTGCATCTATTTCACTGTTAGCTTGTATTTGCAGTACCTTGGTTATTACTCATGCATATTCAGTAGACGTAAACCTCAAAATCTATAAACATAGACTTTTTCCAAACATGAATAAACCCAAAGGTATAAGGGTTTTGCTTCTGAAGAATGGTGACCTGGAGCCATAATGTGCTTTTTATTTTCAGAAATGTCCTAATAATTTTCATTAGGTTTTTGTGATTCTACTTCGCAGCTGAAAATTAAGGTTTGAAGTACTAAATGCACACAATTTTTATATCTACAGATGGCGCTCTTTGAGGTCAGTTGGACTGCGGGTCCCCGGCTCTCGGTTTATTGCCTTTAAAGTGCCGTTGAAAGGGGTAAGATTGAGAAAAAGTTAACTTTTTGTTAATGGGAGGGTTGAAATTGTGGGATGCTCCCACAATATGTACTTTTTCCTTTTTTTTTTTTTTTTTTTTTTTTTTTTTTTTTGGTGTAAACTTTGATTCATGCAACTAGATCAGGCATTCCCAAGGTCTGTTCTCAGGGCACACTAACAGTGCAGGATTTAGGGATATCCAGGCTTCGGGAGGCATTCAATATGCCCGCTGTCGGGATCCCGGCGTACAGCATACAGGCGCCGGGATCCCGACAGTCGGCATACCGACAACTATTATGGTGTCCACGACCCCCCTGGAGGGAGAATAACCGCTGCCGGCATTCCGGCGCTCGGGATCCCGGCTACGGTATGCTGGGCACCGGGATCCCGAGCGTCGGTATAACGTAGTACACCCCCAGCCTTCAGCACAGCTGGTTAAATCAAAATAACTGATATACTAATTAAATAAACTGTGCGCAACCGTGATTAGCACTAAAACCTGAACGGTTACTATGGGGTATATTCAATTAGGGTCTGATCCATTCCGACATGCATTTGTTGGAATGGATCCGACAACACCTATTCAAATCTCATCTCAATTCGACTTTTTTAAGGAGAGGGGGGGGGGGGGCCAGCGGAGACGGCCGCGGGCAGACGGAGGAGAGCAGCGCTACAGTAGCGCTGCAGGAGGATGTCACACAGCCGCCCGACCTCACGGCAGTGTCCACCCAGCTCCAGCAAGCGTGATCTCACTTGCTGGAGCCGGGTGGACGCTGCCGTGAGCGGCGCGGCTGTGTGGCATCCTGCTGCAGCGCTGTGCTGTAGCGCTGATCTCCCCTATATGCCCGCGGCTGTCCCCCGTCTCCCTGTGGCTCCCCCCCCCCCTCTCCTCCTCTGTGTCCCACATCTCAGTCCGAAATTTTTATATGTCGGACTGAGATGGTCGGAAATCCTGTCGAAGTACGTGAATCGGCAGCTATACCGCCGATTCATGTACTATTCGACAAGTCGAATTCCACGACTTGTCGAATAAAAACTGCTGGGACTGAATAGGTCGAATCACGATTCGACCTTTAAAAAGTCGAAAACTGTTTTTTCAACCCTAATTGAATATACCCCTATGCCTTTATACCGAGGTTGGGCATGCCTGAACTAAAGAAAAAGGAAGGAATCAGTGACATTTTGGAAATGCGTTAAATTAGCATCTGAACACAAATCCAGAGTGCGGAAACTACTATACATCTTGTGTAAACTTGTAACTGTAGGTGATGACGAGAACCAGTATCTTTTTCCATAGTATAAAAAGCATTGTATCCCTGTATGTCTGTGTCAGCATATGCACAAATATGTAAAGTTGGCTCTGAGTCGGACTCAAAGTGACTGTAGTTGTAGGCATCCGTGGCAAATTTACTGCAGTATGTTAATGTACAATTCCATTAAGTCAATGTGGAGGTCTCTGCTCCTGCAAGCAGAAAAGCTGTGCCACCCATTGATTTTATGACCATGTCAATATTTTTATGTTGACCTGAATGTCAACAATATGACTGGTGACATCATACCGCACCTTAAACTCTGGAGCCACCACGGCTGATAACAGAATTAATGATGGTGTTAAGAGTTTTGTGTAGGTATCGCATAAGCACACAATGGCAATATGTTCAAGGTGCCTGTTTATCAATTTGTATTTTAGTTTCTCTGACGTCCTAGTGGATGCTGGGACTTCCGTAAGGACCATGGGGAATAGCGGCTCCGCAGGAGACTGGGCACAAAAAGTAAAAGCTTTAGACTAGCTGGTGTGCACAGGCTCCTCCCCCTATGACCCTCCTCCAAGCCTCAGTTAGATTTTTGTGCCCGAACGAGAAGGGTGCAAGCTAGGTGGCTCTCCTGAGCTGCTTAGAAGTAAAAGTTTAAATAGGTTTTTTATTTTCAGTGAGTCCTGCTGGCAACAGGCTCACTGCATCGTGGGACTAAGGGGAGAAGAAGCGAACTCACCTGCGTGCAGAGTGGATTGGGCTTCTTGGCTACTGGACATTAGCTCCAGAGGGACGATCACAGGTTCAGCCTGGATGGGTCCCGGAGCCGCGCCGCCGGCCCCCTTACAGAGCCAGAAGAGCGAAGAGGTCCGGAGAAATCGGCGGCAGAAGACGTTCCTGTCTTCAGATAAGGTAGCGCACAGCACTGCAGCTGTGCGCCATTGCTCTCAGCACACTTCACACTCCGGTCACTGAGGGTGCAGGGCGCTGGGGGGGAGCGCCCTGAGACGCAATAAAACATGTTTAAACCTTATATGGCTAAAGAAATACATCACATATAGCTCCTGGGCTATATGGATGCATTTCACCCCTGCCAGTTTTCCTAAAAAAAGCGGGAGAAAAGGCCGCCGTGAAGGGGGCGGAGCCTATCTCCTCAGCACACAAGCGCCATTTTCCCTCACAGTTCCGCTGGAAGGAAGGCTCCCAGACTCTCCCCTGCAGTCCTGCTACAGAATCAGGGTAAAACAAGAGAGGGGGGGCACTATTGGCAGCTAATATAAAACAGCAGCTATAAAGGGAGTAACACTTACATAAGGTTATCCCTGTATATATATAGCGCTCTGGTGTGTGCTGGCAAACTCTCCCTCTGTCTCCCCAAAGGGCTCGTGGGGTCCTGTCCTCTTTCAGAGCATTCCCTGTGTGTGTGCTGGGTGTCGGTACGATTGTGTCGACATGTATGAGGAGGAAAATGATGTGGAAGCAGAGCAATTGCCTGTGTTAGTGATGTCACCCCCTAGGGAGTCGACACCTGACTGGATGGTCGTGTTTAAAGAATTACGTGAGTGTCAGCACTTTGCAAAAAACTGTTGACGACATGAGACAGCCGGCAAATCAATTAGTGCCTGTTCAGGCGTCTCAGACACCGTCGGGGGCGCTAAAACGCCCGTTACCTCAGATGGTCGACACAGACCCAGACACGGATACTGAATCCAGTGTCGACGGTGAGGAGACAAACGTAATGTCCAGTAGGGCCACACGTTACATGATCACGGCAATGAAGGAGGCATTGAATATTTCTGACACTACAAGTACCACAAAAAAGGGTATTATGTGGGGTGTGAAAAAACTACCAGTAGTTTTTCCTGAATCAGATGAATTAAATGAGGTGTGTGATAAAGCGTGGTTTTCCCCCGATAAAAAACTGCTGATTTCTAATAAATTATTGGCACTATACCCTTTCCCGCCAGAGGTTAGGGCACGTTGGGAAACACCCCCTAGGGTAGATAAGGCGCTCACACGCTTATCAAAACAAGTGGCGTTACCGTCTCCCGATACGGCCGCCCTTAAGGAACCAGCTGATAGAAGGCTGGAAAATATCCTAAAAGGTATATACACACATACTGGTGTTATACTGCGACCAGCAATCGCCTCAGCCTGGATGTGCAGTGCTGGAGTGGCTTGGTCGGATTCCCTGACTGAAAATATTGATACCCTTGATAGGGACAGTATATTATTAACTATAGAGCATTTAAAGGATGCATTACTATATATGCGAGATGCACAGAGGGATATTTGCACCCTGGCATCTAGAGTGAGTGCGATGTCCATTTCTGCCAGAAGAGCGTTATGGACGCGACAGTGGTCAGGTGATGCGGATTCCAAACGACATATGGAAGTATTGCCGTATAAAGGGGAGGAGTTATTTGGGGTCGGTCTATCGGACCTGGTGGCCACAGCAACGGCTGGAAAATCCACCTTTTTACCCCAGGTCACCTCTCAGCAGAAAAAGACACCGTCTTTTCAAACTCAGTCCTTTCGTTCCCATAAGGGCAAGCGGGCAAAAGGCCACTCATTTCTGCCCCGGGGCAGAGGAAGGGGAAAAAGACTGCACCAGGCAGCCTCTTCCCAGGAGCAGAAGCCCTCCCCCGCTTCTGCCAAGTCTTCAGCATGACGCTGGGGCCTTACAAGCGGACTCGGGCACGGTGGGGGGCCGTCTCAAGAATTTCAGCGCGCAGTGGGCTCACTCGCAAGTGGACCCCTGGATCCTGCAGGTAGTATCACAGGGGTACAAATTGGAATTCGAGACGTCTCCCCCTCGCCGGTTCCTGAAGTCTGCTCTACCAACGTCTCCCTCCGACAGGGAGGCGGTAGTGGAAGCTATTCACAAGCTGTATTCCCAGCAGGTGATAATCAAGGTACCCCTCTTACAACAGGGAAAGGGGTATTATTCCACGCTATTTGTGGTACCGAAGCCGGACGGCTCGGTGAGACCAATTTTAAATCTAAAATCCTTGAACACTTACATAAAAAGGTTCAAATTCAAGATGGAGTCACTCAGAGCAGTGATAGCGAACCTGGAAGAAGGGGACTATATGGTGTCTCTGGACATCAAAGATGCTTATCTCCATGTCCCAATCTACCCTTCTCACCAAGGGTACCTCAGGTTTGTGGTACAAAACTGTCATTAGTTTCAGACGCTGCCGTTTGGATTGTCCACGGCACCACAGGTCTTTACCAAGGTAATGGCCGAAATGATGATTCTTCTTAGAAGAAAAGGCGTCTTAATTATCCCTTACTTGGATGATCTCCTGATAAGGGCAAGGTCCAGGGAACAGTTAGAGGTCGGAGTAGCACTATCTCAGGTAGTGCTACGTCAGCATGGGTGGATCCTAAATATCCCAAAATCACAGCTGATTCCAACAACACGTCTGCTGTTCCTGGGGATGATTCTGGACACAGTCCAGAAAAAGGTGTTTCTCCCGGAGGAGAAGGCCAGGGAGTTATCCGAGCTAGTCAGGAAACTCCTAAAACCAGGCCAAGTGTCAGTGCATCAATGCACGAGAGTCCTGGGAAAAATGGTGGCTTCTTACGAAGCGATTCCATTCGGAAGATTCCATGCAAGAACTTTTCAGTGGGATCTGCTGGACAAATGGTCCGGATCGCATCTTCAGATGCGTCAGCGGATAACCCTATCTCCAAGGACAAGGGTGTCTCTCCTGTGGTGGTTACAGAGTGCTCATCTTCTAGAGGGCCGCAGATTCGGCATTCAGGATTGGATGCTGGTGACCACCGATGCCAGCCTGAGAGGCTGGGGAGCAGTCACACAGGGATGAAATTTCCAGGGCTTGTGGTCAAGCATGGAAACGTCTCTTCACATAAATATCCTGGAACTAAGGGCCATTTACAATGCCCTAAGTCAAGCAAGGCCTCTGCTTCAGGGTCAGTCGGTATTGATTCAATCGGACAACATCACGGCAGTCGCCCACGTCAACAGACAGGGCGGCACAAGAAGCAGGAGGGCAATGGCAGAAGCTGCAAGGATTCTTCGCTGGGCGGAAAATCATGTGGTGGCACTGTCAGCAGTGTTCATTCCGGGAGTGGACAACTGGGAAGCAGACTTCCTCAGCAGACACGACCTCCACCCGGGGGAGTGGGGACTTCACCCAGAAGTCTTTCAAGTGATTGTAAACCGTTGGGAAAAACCAAAGGTGGACATGATGGCGTCCCGTCTCAACAAAAAACTGGACAGATATTGCGCCAGGTCAAGGGACCCTCAGGCAATAGCGGTGGACGCTCTGGTAACACCGTGGGTGTACCAGTCGGTGTATGTGTTCCCTCCTCTGCCTCTCATTCCAAAAGTACTGAGAATCATAAGAAGGAGAGGAGTGAAGACTATACTCGTGGCTCCGGATTGGCCAAGAAGAACTTGGTACCCGGAACTGCAAGAGATGCTCACGGAGGACCCGTGGCCTCTACCTCTAAGAAAGGACCTGCTCCAGCAGGGACCTTGTCTGTTCCAAGACTTACCGCGGCTGCGTTTGACGGCATGGCGGTTGAACGCCGGATCCTGATGGAAAGAGGCATTCCAGATGAAGTCATCCCTACCCTGATCAAAGCCAGGAAGGATGTAACTGCGAAACATTATCACCGCATTTGGCGAAAATATGTTTCCTGGTGTGAGGCTAAGAAGGCCCCCACAGAGGAATTTCAACTGGGTCGTTTCCTGCATTTCCTGCAAGCAGGACTGTCTATGGGCCTAAAATTAGGATCCATTAAGGTTCAAATTTCGGCCCTGTCGATCTTCTTCCAGAAAGAACTGGCTTCATTGCCTGAAGTTCAGACGTTTGTCAAGGGGGTACTGCATATACAACCTCCTTTTGTGCCACCAGTGGCACCTTGGGATCTCAATGTAGTTTTAGGGTTCCTAAAATCACATTGGTTTGAACCACTCACCACTGTGGAATTAAAATATCTCACATGGAAGGTGGTCATGCTGTTAGCTCTGGCGTCAGCCAGGCGTGTCTCAGAAATGGCGGCTTTGTCATATAAAAGCCCTTACCTAATTTTTCATTCAGACAGGGCAGAATTGAGGACTCGTCCTCAATTTCTCCCTAAGGTGGTTTCAGCGTTTCACATGAACCAACCTATTGTGGTGCCTGCGGCTACTAGGGACTTGGAGGACTCCAAGTTGTTGGACGTAGTCAGGGCCCTGAAAATATGTTTCCAGGACAGCTGGAGTCAGAAAATCTGACTCGCTGTTTATCCTGTATGCACCCAACAAGCTGGGTGCTCCTGCTTCTAAGCAGACGATTGCTCGTTGGATTTGTAGTACAATTCAGCTTGCACATTCTGTGGCAGGACTGCCACAGCCAAAATCTGTTAAAGCCCATTCCACAAGAAAGGTGGGCTCATCTTGGGCGGCTGCCCGAGGGGTCTCGGCCTTACAACTTTGCCGAGCAGCTACTTGGTCAGGGGCAAACATGTTTGCAAAATTTTACAAATTCGATACCCTGGCTGAGGAGGACCTGAAGTTCTCTCATTCGGTGCTGCAGAGTCATCCGCACTCTCCCGCCCGTTTGGGAGCTTTGGTATAATCCCCATGGTCCTTACGGAAGTCCCAGCATCCACTAGGACGTCAGAGAAAATAAGAATTTACTTACCGATAATTCTATTTCTCATAGTCCGTAGTGGATGCTGGGCGCCCATCCCAAGTGCGGATTGTCTGCAATACTTGTATATAGTTATTGTTACAAAAATCGGGTTGTTTATTGTTGTGAGCCATCTTTTCAGAGGCTCCTACGTTTATCATACTGTTAACTGGGTTCAGATCACAGGTTGTACAGTGTGATTGGTGTGGCTGGTATGAGTCTTACCCGGGATTCAAAATCCTTCCTTATTATGTACGCTCGTCCGGGCACAGTATCCTAACTGAGGCTTGGAGGAGGGTCATAGGGGGAGGAGCCAGTGCACACCAGCTAGTCTAAAGCTTTTACTTTTTGTGCCCAGTCTCCTGCGGAGCCGCTATTCCCCATGGTCCTTACGGAAGTCCCAGCATCCACTACGGACTATGAGAAATAGAATTATCGGTAAGTAAATTCTTATTTTTAGTAAACCTTTAAATGTACTTACAATACCCTGATGTGGGCTATAGACTTGTTTTAAAATTACAAAGTTTGTCCCAGAACTGCGCTTACAGGTTACAATGACAGCCCGTGTTCCCACAAATAAGCCTTCACCACGACTTTACCTATACACCATGAAAATACCAAAGTGAGAACTCGTGGCGCTACCGTAACCACAAACACATTCAGAAAAGGATGGTCTAATATTCACAGAGACCAAGATGAAATCCACTTACATAGATTTGAAACTGGATTCTAGAACAATAAAAGAAATAAACATAATAGTGTAATAAGGAATGATAAAAATCAAAAGCGTGCTTTTATTGGTTCCACTCCCATAGATGAGGTTAATCTGTGCATATCAACCTCATAAGAGGTATATCCAGGAATCACCCACAAGGTACTGAAGACTTAAAAAGATGAATATAGTGCAATACAGCCTTAAAAGGAACAGAATTTAATAAAAAATATGCACTCACAATTTAAAAAACATAAAAGGCATATATCACCAATCAGATGGTGTGTCAATTGGTATCCTGCCGCTATGTCGACCCGAAATCCCTCTGCATCCAAAAGAAAATCCCAATTGTCAGAGACGTTTGGTGTGGAGCCGATTAACCGAGTATTAAGAGCGCAAGAATTCCAAATAGAAAATTGCTTAAACGCGTTTTCGGTCCTAAGACCTTCCTCAGAAGCATGCTTTCTGTTCCTTTTAAGGCTGTATTGCACTATATTCATCTTTTTAAGTCTTCAGTACCTTGTGGGCGATTCCTGGATATTCCTCTCATGACGATGTTGCGTATAGATTAATCTCAACCATTACCCTGCTGGTGACGCCTGGATATACTCTTATGAGGTTGATATGCACAGATTAACCTCATCTATGTGAGTGGAACCAATAAAAGCACGCTTTTGATTTTTATCATTCCTTATTACACTATTGTGTTTATTTCTTTTATTGTTCTAGAATCCAGTTTCAAATCTATGTAAGTGGATTTCATCTTGGTCTCTGTGAATATTAGACCATCCTTTTCTGAATGTGTTTGTGGTTACGGTAGCGCCACGAGTTCTCACTTTGGCTATAGACTTGTGTTCTTAATACTATAATTGTAGGGGCTCAATCAAATTAACTCGCCCCCGCTCACGATGGGGGTGAATTGGTGCTGCATCAACATGTGATCACCAGCAATGGAACTCACGGCCCTATTTCGACACAGATTCGCAGATTTTCGTATGCAGCTCTAAGTGGTTGTGAATAAAAATCCATGAATTCAGCGGTACTGTAAGTGCGGCACATATTCACACATGCGAGTAGGTCACGGCCTATCGGATTGAGCCCTCGGTATCCTCTATCTTTGTCATTTTAAAATATTTGTAAAACAGTGACCTGCTAATAAGATTCATCTTCCTTCCAGGCCACAAACCAGCGGGTAACACAGAACCAAAAGTTTACCCCTAAAGATTTAGTGACCGCAATTCGCACGCAGAATGAAGAGCTTGGATTAATTATAGACCTGACGAACACTGAACGCTACTACACCACTAAGGTAAAGACAAGTGACTGAAACGCCGTGGATGATGACAGTTAATTTACTGGCACCATTTTTTATTGTTTTTTTTTTTTTATTTTATTTTTTTTGTGTTAAGGATCTACCTAAAACTATCCTGTATGTGAAGCTGCACACTGCGGGGCTCAAAATACCTGATGATGCCACAATTCACCAGTTCAAGAGGGTTGTGAGACGTTTTCTGGCTGCCAATGGCGATAATGGTAAAGATACCTATACATGTGCTAATATTGTAGCTGCTACTATGGAAATCTTTTTGGAAATCCAACTGCTTGGGAATATTAAAGAGCCCTACACACTGGTCGATAACAGTGAAAGATATGAACGATCTCGTTCATATCTTTCAGTGTGTAGGCACCAGCGATGAACGATGCGTGGCCCCGCGCTCGTTCATCGCTGGTGCTGGCTCGTTTAAATATGCAGGCCAATATGGACAATAACGTCCATATCCGCATGCATTGCTATGGAGCCGGTGACAGGGGGAGTGAAGAAACTTCACTCTCCCCATCACCACCCAACTACCCCCTTCCCCCTCCTCCCCACCGCCAGGTCACCTGTCTGCTGTATCAGTGGTTGGGCAGCTCGGCAGCGGGTCGCCGAGTCTGTAGGGCACTTTACTCGTGTCTCAAAGTCTTGTTCGTCTCTTGTAACATTTTGATGCAGGTTTCACATTCCTTAAAAAAAAAAAAAAAAACCATACTTCTCTTCTGTCTCCATGGCTTTGTGATTAGTGGATATTATATTTAGTAGCTATACATATCCCATTTTTAGCTGCAGCTCAACATCAGTTTGTTTGGGAGGGTTTTGTTGGGGGGGGGGGGGGGGGCTCACGGATTGCTGTGAGTTTCTGAGGAGGTTTGTGAGACCATCAGTAATCAGTGCAGAATGTTTGATGTGGGGGGGCTAGACTGCACACCCAATTCCAAGCATAATGAGAGGTACTGACATGCTGAGACTTGTAGTTCTACACAGAAGGAAAATTGCAGGCACGCACCCTTGGCACCAAGCACTGCTAATAACCATACAGGGGTGTATTCAATACCTGTCGGAAACTGCCATCTTGTCGGAAAGACTGCAGTTTCCGACAGGTTTAGGTCATAAGGGGTTCCAACCTGTTCAATGTGGCCTCGTTTTTTCCGACAAGTCTGGAAATCCGACTTGTCAGAAAGCTGTCTGAATGTACGTGGATCGGCGGAATAGCCACCGATCCGCGTGTTTCTGTCGGAAAGGGGAACAAATTCGACAGGTTTTGATCCCGTTTCCGACAATGTCAATCCGACTTTGTAAAAAGTCGGATTAACATTGCCGCCGCCTCCTCCATCCACCCTGCCGAGCTGATGATCTCGCGCTCCGGGGTGAGGGGAGCGGTGCCGGGGAGCAGCAGCTGCAGCGGCCAAATACGATGGTCGGATTTGGCCACTCTTTGAATAGGGGTTGTCTGATCCATTCCGACAAATGCATGTCGGAATGGATCAGACTCTTATTGACTATACCCCATAGACCGTATATGGGTCCACCCACCACGTTCAGAGGTGACCTCATCATCAGGTGGGTCCCTAATGCTAAGAGACAAGTCCAGGGCACAGTGCCCAAACACCCCCACACACACACCCCTTCCACAAGTAAGCACAGGCCAAATGCCCCAAGCCGCCACAATAGTGAGAGGTTAAAGCGTGTTAGTAAGAAGCATAAGCGATATGTTAAAAGGGTTAGATGGGTGAGAGGTATTGTTAATAGGTGTTACATATATAGTAAAATAATAAGGTGCTGAATTAAATATTACAATGTGATGCCCCACGGCAGCCAGGCCACATCAACCCTGGGGGGTCCCATGCCCGAAACTCATCCCTAAAACTGACACATTGTATACATTTATTCAGGACTTGACATCATAGTGCCTTTCCCATTATGCAGTCTGCAAGTGCAAGAAACACTAATGTTTAATGTGCATTATGTAACCTGGAAATGTTGTTTTGCCTATGATTGTGATTTGGGGATCCTACAGAGTTCTTGCAATGTCAGTACATCATGCCGTGGGGAAAGGGGTAAAGTAGTTGTAAGTAGAGACCACGTCAAGGGCTGTGGTACTGACGGGCTGAGTTTATCATAAATCATAGAAAGATTAAGAGGCCTATTTATCACCATACGCATCATGCGGATGTGAGGTGATAATATCGCCACTAGAATCACCAATAATCACACTGTGATAATTGATTACATCACAGGGATGTATAAATTATCGCATGCAGGGACAGAGCTTGCGCGCAAGCTCTATCCCTGCGGTGACACTCCGCAGCATAATTGGGTTATTTTTAGGGAATATACCCCGGTGTCCTGCTGCGCATGCGCCGCTATCGCAGCCGCCAGATCAACACCCCCACACGCCACGGACCTGCCCCTGCAGGTGAATACACTTACCACTCCAGGGAGCCGCTCCACACGGCTCCAGCCGGGCGCCAGACCCCGTGGGAGAGGTGAATATATTAAACTCTCAAGTTTAAATAAATATGGCCATGATGGCTGCTACTTGATGCCACCTAGCTGAAATTTTTTTCCGGGGAGAACACTGTATATAATATGTGTGGGTGTGTGTATGTATGTATATGTGTGTGTGTGTGTATATGTATGTATATATGTATGTATCCATCCATCCATCCATCTGTATGTAGAATATATATATATATATATATATATATATATATATACATACGTACATACGTGTGTGTGTGTGTATGTATATGTATATATATATATATATAAAAAATGTGTGTATGCAAATACTGTCCAGAGATGGCACCCCGTACACAATGAAACAAAAACCAAATAGGTTAAGCAACATTTCAGCGCTTTTGGCAAGCATAAAGAACAAGTGACAACTTACCAGAATATAGAGACAGACATACCCGCCACCATTGCAAGAGTCAATTCCTGTTTCCGGTCACTATCACGTTCGACCACAGGAGAGGACGTCCCCCACATATATATATAACTAAAGAACAAATGTAGTTCAGTGTTAAAACAGACACAGTAGCGAATAATTTTAAAGTGTAACATTAAATTGCATACACTGTAACAAGACTAAGATCTCAGCAGAGTTTCATATGGCTCAGTGTTACAATTTTTTTTAGAAAAACTAGCGCATATAGATGAAAAAAAAAATCCAGATAGCGCATAGAAACTCCACACAGGATGAAAATATTTAAGTAGCTGAACACAGGTAATTGGAATTTAGATGGATGTAGAATAAATTCACTAAGCTAATCCACTACAGGAAAGGCTGCAAATATGTTTAAATATGAAGACATTCTGGATAATTTTTCATAACATTTTTTTTAATAAAAAACCACTTAACCCTAATGTCTCATTTCTCTGACGTCCTAGTGGATGCTGGGAACTCCGTAAGGACCATGGGGAATAGACGGGTTCCGCAGGAGACTGGGCACTCTAAAAGAAAGATTAGGTACTATCTGGTGTGCACTGGCTCCTCCCACTATGACCCTCCTCCAGACCTCAGTTAGATTTCTGTGCCCGGCCGAGCTGGATGCACACTAGGGGCTCTCCTGAGCTCCTAGAAAGAAAGTTTATTTTAGGTTTTTTATTTTACAGTGAGATCTGCTGGCAACAGACTCACTGCAGCGAGGGACTAAGGGGAGAAGAAGCGAACCTACCTGCTTGCAGCTAGCTTGGGCTTCTTAGGCTACTGGACACCATTAGCTCCAGAGGGATCGACCGCAGGACCCGTCCTTGGTGTTCGTTCCCGGAGCCGCGCCGCCGTCCCCCTTACAGAGCCAGAAGCAAGAAGAGGTCCGGAAAATCGGCGGCAGAAGACTTCGGTCTTCACCAAGGTAGCGCACAGCACTGCAGCTGTGCGCCATTGCTCCTCATGCACACTTCACACTCCGGTCACTGAGGGTGCAGGGCGCTGGGGGGGGCGCCCTGAGGGCAATATATGACACCTTGGCTGGCAAATCTACATCATATATAGTCCTAGAGGCTATATAGATGTAAAATTACCCCTGCCAGTATTCCAGAAAAAGCGGGAGAAAGTCAGTTGAAAAAGGGGCGGGGCTTCTCCCTCAGCACACTGGCGCCATTTTCTCTTCACAGTGCAGCTGGAAGACAGCTCCTCCGGCTCTCCCCTGTAGTTTTCAGGCTCAAAGGGTTAAAAAGAGAGGGGGGGCACAAAATTTAGGCGCAATATTGTATATACAAGCAGCTATTGGGAAAAATTCACTCAATATAGTGTTAATCCCAAAATTATATAGCGCTCTGGTGTGTGCTGGCATACTCTCTCTCTGTCTCCCCAAAGGGCTGTGTGGGGTCCTGTCCTCAGTCAGAGCATTCCCTGTGTGTGTGTGCGGTGTGTCGGTAGGGCTGTGTCGACACGTTTGATGAGGAGGCTTATGTGATGGCAGAGCAGATGCCGATAAATGTGATGTCGCCCCCTGTGGGGCCGACACCAGAGTGGATGGATAGGTGGAAGGTATAAACCGACAGTGTCAACTCCTTACATAAAAGGCTGGAAGACGTAACAGCTATGGGACAGCCGGCTTCTCAGCCCGCGCCTGCCCAGGCGTCTCAAAGGCCATCAGGGGCTCAAAAACGCCCGCTCCCTCAGATGGCAGACACAGATGTCGACACGGAGTCTGACTCCAGTGTCGGCGAGGTTGAGACATATACACAATCCACTAGGAACATCCGTTACATGATCCCGGCAATAAAAAATGTGTTACACATTTCTGACATTAACCCAAGTACCACTAAAAAAGGGTTTTATGTTTGGGGGAGAAAAAGCAGGCAGTGTTTTGTTCCCCCATCAAATGAGTGAATGAAGTGTGAAAAAGCGTGGGTTCCCCCGATAAGAAACTGGTAGTTTCTAAAAAGTTACTGATGGCGTACCCTTTCCCGCCAGAGGATAAGTTACGCTGGGAGATATCCCCTAGGGTGGATAAGGCGCTCACACGTTTGTCAAAAAAGGTGGCACTGCTGTCTTAGGATACGGCCACTTTGAAGGTACCTGCTGATAAAAAGCAGGAGGCTATCCTGAAGTCTGTATTTACACACTCAGGTACTAGACTGAGACCTGCAGATAGTGCTGCTGCAGCGTGGTCTGTAACCCTGTCAAACAGGGATACTATTTTGCCAACATAAGACGTCGTCTTATATATGAGGGATGCACAGAGGGATATTTTGCCGGCTGGCATCCAGAATTAATGCAATGTCCATTCTGTCAGGAGGGTATTAGAGACCCGACACTGGACAGGTGATGCTGAATTTAAAAGGCACATAGAGCCTTATAAGGGTGAGGAATTGTTTGGGGATGGTCTCTGGGACCTCGTATCCACAGCAACAGCTGGGAAGAAAAAATTTTACCTCAGGTTTCCTCACAGCCTAAGAAAGCACTGTATTATCAGGTACAGTCCCTTCGGCTTCAGAAAAGCAAGCGGGTCAAAGGCGCTTCCTTTCTGCACAGAGACGAGGGAAGAGGGAAAAAGCTGCACCAGTCAGCCAGTTCCCAGAATCAAAATTCTTCCCCCGCTTCCTCTGAGTCCACTGCATGACGCGGGGGCTCCACAGGCGTAGCCAGGTACGGTGGGGGGCCGCCTCAAAAATTTCAGCGATCAGTGGGATCGCTCACAGGTTGATCCCTGGATCCTTCAAGTAGTATCTCAGGGGTACAAGTTGGCATTCGAGGCGTCCCCCCCCCCCCCCCCCCCCCCCGCCGTTTCCTCAAATCTGCCTTGCCAACAACTCCCTCAGGCAGGGAGGCTGTGCTAGAGGGAATTCACAAGCTGTATTCCCAGCAGGTGATAGTCAAGGTGCCCCTACTTCAACAAGGACGGGGTTACTATTCCACACTGTTTGTGGTACCGAAACCGGACGGTTCGGTGAGACCCATTTTAAATTTGAAATCCTTGAACACATACATAAAAAAATTCAAGTTCAAGATGGAATCGCTCAGGGCGGTTATTGCAAGCCTGGAGGAGGGGGATTACATGGTATCCCTGGACATCAAGGATGCTTGCCTACATGTCCCCATTTACCATCCTCACCATGAGTACTATAGATTTGTGGTACAGGATTGCCATTACCAATTCCAAACACTGCCGTTTGGACTGTCCACGGCACCGAGGGTCTTTACCAAGGTAATGGCAGAAATGATGATACTCCTTCGAAAAAAGGGAGTTTTAATTATCCCGTACTTGGACGATCTCCTTATAAAGGCGAGGTCCAAGGAGCAGTTGTTGGTCGGAGTAGCACTATCTCGGGAAGTGCAACAACAGCACGGATGGATTCTATACATTCCAAAGTCACAGCTGGTTCCTACCACACGCCTACTGTTCCTGGGGATGGTTCTGGACACAGAACAGAAAAAAGTATTTCTCCCGCAGGAGAAAGCCAAGGAGCTGTCATCTCTAGTCAGAGACCTCCTGAAACCAAAACAGGTATCGGTGCATCACTGCACACGAGTCCTGGGAAAAATGGTAGCTTCTTACGAAGCAAAATTCCATTCGGCAGGTTCCATGCAAGAACCTTTCAGTGGGACCTCTTGGACAAGAGGTCGGGATCGCATCTTCAGATGCATCGGCTGATAACCCTGTCTCCAAGGACCAGGGTATCTCTACTGTGGTGGCTGCAGAGTGCTCATCTTCAAGAGGGCCGCAGATTCGGCATACAGGACTGGGTCCTGGTAACCACGGATGCCAGCCTTCGAGGCTGGGGGGCAGTCACACAGGGAAGAAATTTCCAAGGACTTTGGTCAAGTCAGGAGTCGTCCCTACACATAAATATTCTGGAACTGAGGGCCATTTACAATGCCCTAAGTCTGGCAAGGCCTCTGCTTCAAAACCAGCCGGTACTGATCCAATCAGACAACATCACGGCAGTCGCCCATGTAAACCGACAGGGCGGCACAAGAAGCAAGATGGCGATGGCAGAAGCCACAAGGATTCTCCGATGGGCGGAAAATCACGTCTTAGCACTGTCAGCAGTGTTCATTCCGGGAGTGGACAACTGGGAAGCAGACTTCCTCAGCAGACACGACCTACACCCGGGAGAGTGGGGACTTCATCCAGAAGTCTTCCAACTGTTGGTAAACCGTTGGGAAAGGCCACAGGTGGACATGATGGCGTCCCGCCTAAACAAAAAACTAGATATTGCGCCAGGTCAAGGGACCCTCAGGCAATAGCTGTGGACGCTCTAGTGACACCGTGGGTGTACCAGTCGGTTTATGTATTCCCTCCTCTGCCTCTCATACCAAAGGTACTGAGAATAATAAGAAAACGAGGAGTAAGAACGATACTCGTGGTTCCGGATGGGCCAAGAAGAGCTTGGTACCCAGAACTTCAAGAAATTATATCAGAGGACCCATGGCCTCTACCGCTCAGACAGGATCTGCTACAGCAGGGGCCCTGTCTGTTCCAAGACTTACCGTGGCTGCGTTTGACGGCATGGCGGTTGAATTCCGGATCCTAAAGGAAAAGGGCATTCCGGAAGAAGTCATTCCTACGCTGATAAAAGCCAGGAACGAAGTAACCGCAAACCATTATCACCGTATTTGGCGAAAATATGTTGCGTGGTGTGAGGCCAGGAAGGCCCCAACAGAGGAATTTCAGATGGGTCGTTTTCTGCACTTCCTACAGTCAGGGGTGACTTTGGGCCTAAAATTGGGTTCCATTAAGGTCCAGATTTCGGCTCTGTCGATTTTCTTCCAGAAAGAACTGGCTTCACTGCCTGGAGTTCAGACATTTGTAAAGGGAGTGCTACATATTCATCCCCCTTTTGTGCCTCCTGTGGCACCTTGGGATCTCAACGTGGTGTTGAGTTTCTTAAAATCACATAGGTTTGAGCCACTTAAAACTGTGGATTTGAAATATCTCACGTGGAAAGTGGTCATGTTATTGGCCTTGGCTTCGGCCAGGCGTGTGTCAGAATTGGCGGCTTTGTCATGTAAAAGCCCTTATCTGATTTTCCATATGGATAGGGCAGAATTGAGGACTCGTCCCCAGTTTCTCCCTAAGGTGGTATCAGCTTTTCACTTGAACCAACCTATTGTAGTGCCTGCGGCTACTAGGGACTTGGAAGATTCCAAGTTACTGGACGTAGTCAGGGCCTTAAAAATTTATATTTCCAGGACGGCTGGAGTCAGGAAAACTGACTCGCTTTTTATCCTGTAGGCACCCAACAAAATAGGTGCTCCTGCTTCTAAGCAGACTATTGCTCGCTGAATTTGTAGCACAATTCAGCTGGAGCATTCTGCGGCTGGATTGCCGCATCCTAAATCAGTAAAAGCCCATTCCACGAGGAAAGTGGGCTCATCTTGGGCAGCTGCCCGAGGGGTCTCGGCTTTACAATTTTGCCGAGCTGCAACTTGGTCAGGGGCAAACACGTTTGCTAAATTCTACAAAATTGATACCCTGGCTGAGGAGGACCTTGAGTTCTCTCATTCGGTGCTGCAGAGTCATCCGCACTCTCCCGCCCGTTTGGGAGCTTTGGTATAATCCCCATGGTCCTTACGGAGTTCCCAGCATCCACTAGGACGTCAGAGAAAATAAGATTTTACTCACCGGTAAATCTATTTCTCGTAGTCCGTAGTGGATGCTGGGCGCCCATCCCAAGTGCGGATTGTCTGCAATACTTGTATGTAGTTATTGCCTAACTAAGGGTTACTGTTGAGCCATCTGTTGAGAGGCTCAGTTATATTTCAAACTGTTAACTGGGTGTAGTATCACGAGTTATACGGTGTGATTGGTGTGGCTGGTATGAGTCTTACCCGGGATTCAAAATCCTTCCTTACTGTGTCAGCTCTTCCGGGCACAGTATCCTAACTGAGGTCTGGAGGAGGGTCATAGTGGGAGGAGCCAGTGCACACCAGATAGTACCTAATCTTTCTTTTAGAGTGCCCAGTCTCCTGCGGAACCCGTCTATTCCCCATGGTCCTTACGGAGTTCCCAGCATCCACTACGGACTACGAGAAATAGATTTACCGGTGAGTAAAATCTTATTTTAACCCATGTGGGGCCAATGTATCTAGACGCTCAATCCAACGAGACTCCAATTGTAGTAATAATTTGGATCTATTTTCTCCACGTGCAAGTGGAGGCACATGATATATTATACGATACCTAAGTGAAGATAGATTGTTTTGGTTGAGCAAAGTGTCTAGCTACAGGTTGATCACTAGATCCAGAAGCTAGAGCCAACTGAATCGCATAACGGTGTTGTGCCATTCTGGTCTTAAATTGGCAATCCGTTTTCCAATGTACATTTTGGCGCAAGAGCAGATGATAGAATAAACAACACAAGTGGTGGTACAGGTCAGGAAATTACATTATATTTAATTCCTGAAAATGGATGGAAAATTATGTTCCAGTTTCTAAATAGCTACAGGTGGTACAATTAGGGCATTTAAAACACCACTTTCTCTTAGTACCCAAATGTTTGTTTTTAACCTTACCCATGCCAGTGATGTCATTACGCACTAAATAATCTTTAAGGTTTTGCTACGTTGATAGCATGCCATAAAATAAGAATTATGCAGCAGGGTCAAATCTTTGTCCATGCTAACAATCGGCCACAATTTCTTGGCTTCACTATTGGTACGACTGCTCGTGGTTAAACCTGTTTACCCAGATATGTTTGTATTGGTTTTGTTCTTTTTTTCTGTAAACATTTAATTGTTGCTGGGGAATGGCTAAAGCTTCTTTTTTTTTAGTTTCTCCAACACCTCCACTGAATAACCTCTAGCCAAAAACTTAAAATACGTCTTGTCAATCTCAACAATGCCATCCTCCCTATAACTATTCAATCTGAGAGCCCTCAGAAATTGTGAGTATGGGAGGGCATCCTTAAGGGGTTTAGAATGTGTACTTGTTGCTAATAAAAAGTTATTCCGATCCGTACTTCTTCCCTGTAATGCGGCGCGTTGAGACCGCAGCGCTAACAATAGTGATTGGCTGCTGTGCGAGTCTCCGGGAGAGCCACTGCCAATGGGAGGACAGCAGCTTAGCTGCTTCCAGGAGGAGAAGCATTACCCGCCCCTCCCCCACTCTCGGTACCTCCGGGCCCCAGGAGTGCCGACATTATCTATCTATCTATCTATCTATCTATCTATCTATCTATACATGTGCTTTTGTAAAAATTGAGTAATCAAACATGAAAATATCTTTTCACTGCAGATAAACTGATTGGCGTCCATTGTACAACTGGGATTAACAGGACAGGATATCTTATATGCAGGTAAATAATTATTAATTTTAGTATATATATATATATATATATAACTGGTAAATTGGAATGAAGGATAAAGCGACCAATGGTGTAAAACAATAAGGTACTATGCCCAATTGGTAAAAAATAAATATACTATTTATTAAACAATTATGCACAGTTAAAAAATGGGGCAATAAATAGAAACACAAATGATCTAAAGTACTTAAAATCGAAATTAAAATGCTATTAAAAGATAATTCCTTATCTGGGTATGTGGTCAGTATAGGTGTACCAACGCGTTTCGTCACTTAGACTTCATCATGATGAAGTCTAAGTGACGAAACGCGTTGGTACACCTATACTGACCACATACCCAGATAAGGAATTATCTTTTAATAGCATTTGTGTTTGTATTTCTTGTCCCATTTTTTAACTGTGCATAATTGTTTAATAAATAGTATATTTATTTTTTACCAATTGGGCATAGTACCTTATTGTTTTACACCATTGGTCGCTTTATCCTTCATTCCAATTTACCAGTAATTTTATTTCAGAGAAAGTACCATCTCTGTTTTTATTTTGAGGGAGTCAGCTGACGCCCCTTATCTTGGGGAGTGTTGTCATGTATTTTATATTATAACCTATACAGCATTTCTGTTACGTTGTCCCTTTTACTCGTGGCGCAATATTATTCCCTGTTTTGCTATACAGTATATATATATATATATATATATATATATATATATATATATATATATACTAGCGGCAGTATACTGAACTGTGATTTGAAATTGAGATATGTTGGTCTCAGTAGTTTTTTCAGCTATTTTTCAGCTATTTATTTATTATCCACCATTGGAATACAAAAAATACTTTGTTTTTGTTTTTTCTGTTTAGATTCCTAATTGACGTTGAAGGATGGAACCCCCTGCAGGCAATAACTGGTACTTGTGATAAAACAATATATATTTTTTCAGTAATTGTAAAAAAAAAAAAAAGGATGACCGTAAAATAACATGTATTTTGTTTAAGCTTTTGCACAGGCTCGAGGCCACGCAATAGAGGGAGCAGTATACTCTGAAGATCTCATAAAAGGGCCCCAACGAAGGTACTGACATTGATTATGTGTGTTACAGCAGATATGAAGGTTAAGAAAGTCTGAACCGACACGTTGCCAGTAGGAAGGGAGATGAGTGGTGTTGTCAGTGATTGCCCAGTGGGTTGTTAGCCATGTTATAACAGATCCAGCATTAATGACTCTGTAGTTGGACTCTACTTTGTATGAATTTGTCCGCCCAGCTGAGACATCATACATGCCAGTATATCTGCATTGACTGCTGCAGGGCCGAAGCAGTATGACTGAAAACGACGTAATTCAAAGACCTATCAGGTGTACATACCTGCTGATCCGCTTGCGATAGATCGTTTGTCTATATGATGAGCGATATATCAACCAGTGCTTAGTCCTCTCTATTGACAAACTTTTAAGGTGATCCAGTCTGGAGTGGTATATTGCTGCCACAGTTTAAACTGGTGCCCTCTGTTATAAACTATGTTAGACTCCCTGCAGTAAGCTTAGTCGTAATAATAGTTCATTGACTTACAGACGTGTCCTCATACATCCAACGTTACTACGTTTAGAAATTGGTATTAATTTTGTTTTCATTTCTTTACTAGCAATGTTGGTATAGATCTCCCTCCAACTGCTGAAGAACGAATGGCTCCTGATAATGGGCTCTTTAATCCTCAGGATGATTTTGCAAGGTAAGGTCTCATGGCCATTGGCATGGAAGGAGCTATCCACCAACAGTTCCTTAAATAACTTGAGATCCCAGCCCCTCCACCCCTTCCCCTGATACACTGATGGTAGAGACATGTGAACATCTTGAGCTACATGTAATAGCCTGCAAGTTGACAGAGAAATTTGTGTGACCCTGCCGGTTTTTTATTATTATTTTTTTTAAAGCAGCAATCATTTACAAGGCAAAATCAACCTAGTTTTGCCTTGCAAATGATTGTGCGAGTATGCCTGTTTTTTTTCTAAAGCGGCAATGTCCTGCACCTCCGGCAACTCGCAGCCTATTACATTTAGCCCTTTTTGTTTTTAAGTAGACTTTTACTGTACTAAAAAGAGGGGCAGTAGGGGATTAACGTGTTCATAATTGTTGTCTTACAAATGATGCACTGACAGGAGTTGCAAATATATATTTGACATACAAAGGGGGATATCCAATTACCCGCGATACATTGCCACGGGTAATGATATCGCCCGGGGGCTTTCCTATTAGCCCCGATAAGCCGGCACGAGCTGCGGCTTATTAGGATTTTTGTGTTACTGCACCAGGTGCTGGCTCTTGACAGCTCCCGGTGCAGACAAGGTAGCGCTGCACCCCCGGCTCCCCGGTCACATGACCACTCATCATGTGACCACAACCGGGAGTTGGGGAAGAGGGGGGATTGCGGGTAACGGCGCTGCTCTGGCTTCCCCGCTGGGGGTCACAGCGCTGAGTGTCGGCTCCCAGGCACCCTCACTGCAGTCACAGCCTGCTGCTCTGGCAGCGGGTATGGGACACTTGACGGATTACCGAGGCATATCAGGATTTCTCGATCATCCATCTGGGGATTGCTGCACACTTACACTTGGGTTAGAGTGTGTGAGTATGGCGTTTGGCACAATCTATGAAAATAACTAACTCCTCCCCCTCTAACCCCTCCCATCAACCCTCTGTTCACAGGAAGTACTCCTCAGTTTTAATTTTGTGATTTGGAGTGAAGGCACACTTTTACTCCTAGCTTATATTTAAAATGTTTTCTCGTTTGGTGTTTAGTCCCTAATGTTGGCGACAAACACATCCAGAGTGAGAATAGTTAGGATAGAAGAGCTTCTGTGAGCTCTATTTCTCACTCTGCGCTGCCTCTGGGGAGCCTTCCGACTCACAGAATTCAAGGAGGCACCGAGTCAGGTAGGAACAGCCACAGCCTACTGTGGTAGTGCTGGGCTGTGACCCTTCTCATACTAGCATATGACAGTCCCTCAGAGTAAGTCCCCCATGCTGTGTGTCTGCTGGCTGTATGTCTCCTGTGCCCTGGCTGGGTCACTGTAAAGGCTGTATGATGGCTGAGGGGTGGCTGCGCTGACTCCTGGGGCCAGCGAACACTGAGGGCAGTATTATAAAGTGCCTCAGGTCCCGGGAAGGAGCCATTTTGTGCAGATTCTTGCTGCATACTAAGTCCCTCTCTCTGTATTTCTTCAGCCATGAGGCTGTGGCTCAGCACACTAGTGCAAGAGTCCAATATGTATAGAGAACTAAGTTATAGCCCAACTCCGGACAGAAACATTGTTGTTATCTTTATTGTAGGGAGTTGCTGGGCGTTTTAGCGCCCTCTAACCAGTCTAAACTGCCTCACCCGATTAGGCCCTGCCCCCAGCAGCACTGCAGGAAGCTACTGATCACATGTCAGCAGCTCAGGATGAGGGGGATGGGGGAGCACTCTTATTCTTTGCACTAAGATAGTGGGACTATTGCTGTGATCAGTAACAAGCCCACTGGCTGGTAACTTTACAAGTGATCTGCCTATAGTATATTAAACACAATAGCAAGTATTCTGGGACTATTGCAGGTTTCTGTACTTAGCCCAGCAACTATGCCAAATATACACATGATTTCTCTAACGTCCTAGTGGATGCTGGGGACTCCGTAAGGACCATGGGGAATAGACGGGCTCGGGCTCTGCAGGAGACAGGGCACTTTAAGAAAGAATTTGGATACTGGTATGCTCTGGCTCCTCCCTCTATGTCCCTCCTCCAGACCTCAGTTTGAATCTGTGCCCGGACGAGCTGGGTGCTACTTAGTGAGCTCTCCTGAGCTTGCTATAAGAAAATATTTTGTTAGGATTTTTTATTTTCAGAGAGATCTGCTGGCAACAGACTCTCTGCAGCGTGGGACTGAGGGGAGAGAAGCAGCCCTACTCACTGAAGATAGGTCCTGCTTCTTAGGCTACTGGACACCATTAGCTCCAGAGGGATCGTACACAGGATCTCACCCTTTGTCGTCCGATCCCGGAGCCGCGCCGCCGTCCCCCTCGCAGAGCCGGAAGACAGAAGCCGGGTGAAAGAAGCAAGAAGACGTCAAAATCGGCGGCAGAAGACTCCAGTCTTCAAATTGAGGTAGCGCACAGCACTGCAGCTGTGCGCCATTGCTCCCACACTAAACCCACATACTCCGGTCGCTGTAGGGTGCAGGGCGCAGGGGGGGGGCGCCCTGGGCAGCAATTAGGACCTCTTGGTAAAAAGTGGGCATATATACAGTTGGGCACTGTATATATGCATGAGCCCCCACCATAATTTTACACAGAAACGCGGGACAGAACCCTGCCGCTGAGGGGGCGGGGCTTCTTCCTCAGCACTCACCAGCGCCATTTTCTCTCCACAGCTCCGCTGAGAGGAAGCTCCCCAGGCTCTCCCCTGCAGATTCACGGTAGAAGAGGGTAAAAAGAGGGGGGGGGGCACATAAATTAGGCGCAAAAACATATACAGCAGCTACTGGGTTAACACTAAGTTACTGTGTGATTCCTGGGACATATAGCGCTGGGGTGTGTGCTGGCATACTCTCTCTCTGTCTCTCCAAAAGGCCTTGTGGGGGAACTGTCTTCAAAAAGAGCATCCCCTGTGTGTGTGTGTGTGTGTGTGTGTGTGTGTGTGTGTGTGTGTGTGTGTGTGTGTCGGTACGCTTGTGTCGACATGTTTGACGAGGAAGGCTATGTGGAAGCAGAGAGGGAGCAAATGAATGTGGGGACGGCGCCGACACCTGATTGGATGGATATGTGGAAGGTTTTAAATGATAATGTTAATTCCTTACATAAAAGGTTGGATAAAGCTGAAACCTTAGGACAGTCGGGGTCGCAGCCCATGCCTGATCCTATGTCGCAGAGGCCGTCAGGGTCTCAGAAGTGCCCACTATCCCAAATTGTTGACACAGATATCGACACGGATTCTGACTCCAGTGTCGATTGCGATGATGCAAAGTTACAGCCTAAATTGGCTAAAGCCATCCGTTATATGATTATAGCAATAAAGGATGTGTTGCACATCACAGAGGAAACCCCAGTCCCTGACAAGAGGGTTCATATGTATGGGGGGGAAAAGGCAGGTGGTGACCTTTCCCCCTTCACATGAGCTAAATGAGTTATGTGAAAAGGCTTGGGAATCTCCAGATAAAAAACTGCAGATTTCCAAACGGATGCTTATGGCGTATCCTTTCCCGCCAACGGACAGGTTACGCTGGGAATCCTTCCCTAGGGTGGACAAAGCTCTAACACGCTTATCCAAGAGGGTAGCCCTGCCGTCACAGGATATGGCCACCCTAAAAGATGCTGCGGATAGAAAGCAAGAGGGTACCCTGAAGTCCATTTATACACATTCAGGTACCTTACTAAGGCCGGCAATTGCGTCGGCCTGGGTGTGTAGTGCTGTAGCAGCATGGACGGATACCTTATCTGAGGAACTTGATACCTTGGACAAGGATACTATATAAATGACCCTGGGGCATATAAAAGACGCTGTCCTATATATGAGAGATGCTCAAAGAGACATTAGCCTTCTGGGCTCTAGAATAAATGCTATGTCGATTTCTGCCAGAAGGGTCCTGTGGACTCGGCAATGGACAGGCGATGCCGACTCAAAGGCACATGGAGGTTTTACCTTACAAGGGTGAGGAGTTGTTTGGGGAGGGTCTCTCGGACCTGGTCTCCACAGCTACTGCTGGAAAGTCAAATTTTTTGCCATATATTCCCTCACAACCTAAGAAAGCACCGTATTACCAAATGCAGTCCTTTCGATCACAAAAAAGCAAGACAGTCCGAGGTGCTTCCTTTCTTGCCAGAGGCAGGGGCAGAGGAAAGAAGCTGCACAACACAGCTAGTTCCCAGGAACAGAAGTCCTCCCCGGCTTCTACTAAATCCACCGCATGACGCTGGGGCTCCACAGGCGGAGCTAGGCCCGATGGGGGCGCGTCTCCGAAATTTCAGCCACAAGTGGGTTCACTCCCAGGTGGATCCCTGGGAAATAGAGATTGTGTCTCAGGGATACAAGCTGGAATTCGAAGAGATGCCCCCTCACCGATACCTCAAATCGGCCCTGCCAGCTTCCCTCTTAGAGAGGGAAATAGTGTTAGCTGCAATTCACAAATTGTATCTTCAGCAGGTGGTGGTCAAGGTTCCCCTCCTTCAACAAGGAAAGGGTTATTATTCGACCATGTTTGTGGTACCGAAACCGGACGGTTCGGTCAGACCCATATTGAATTTAAAATCCCTGAACATATACCTGAAAAGGTTCAAGTTCAAGATGGAATCGCTCAGAGCGGTCATCGCAAGCCTGGAAGGGGGGGATTTTATGGTGTCTCAGGACATAAAGGATGCATACCTTCATGTTCCCATTTATCCACCTCATCAGGCGTACCTCAGATTTGTGGTACAGGATTGTCATTACCAATTCCAGACGTTGCCGTTTGGTCTCTCCACGGCACCGAGAATATTTACCAAGGTAATGGCGGAAATGATGGTGCTCCTGCGAAAGGGGTCACAATTATCCCATACTTGGACGATCTCCTCATAAAGGCGAGGTCCAGAGAGCAGTTGCTGATCAGCGTAGCACGCTCTCGGGAAGTGTTACAACAGCACGGCTGGATTCTAAATATTCCAAAATTGCAGTTGATTCCTATGACTCGTCTGCCCTTCCTGGGCATGATTCTGGACACAGACCAGAAGAGGGTTTATCTCCCGATGGAGAAAGCTCAGGAACTCATGACACTGGTCAGAGACCTATTAAAACCAAAACAGGTGTCGGTGCATCACTGCACGCGAGTCCTGGGAAAGATGATGGCATCATACGAGGCCATTCCCTTCGGCAGGATGCATGCGAGGACTTTTCCATGGGATCTGTTGGACAAGTGGTCCGGATCACATCTACAGATGCATCGGCTGATCACCCTATCCCCCAGGGCCAGGGTGTCTCTCCTGTGGTGGCTGCAGAGTGCTCACCTTCTCGAGGGCCGCAGATTCGGCATTCAGGACTGGGTCCTGGTGACCACGAATGCAAGCCTCCGAGGGTGGGGGCAGTCACACAGGGAAGAAATTTCCAAGGTCTGTGGTCAAGTCAGGAGACTTGCCTTCACATCAATATCCTGGAACTAAGGGCCATATACAACGCCCTAAGTCAAGCGGAGACCCTGCTTCGCGACTAATCGGTGCTGATTCAGTCAGACAACATCACCGCAGTGGCTCATGTAAACCGCCAAGGCGGCACAAGGAGCAGGGTGGCGATGGCGGAGGCCACCAGAATTCTTCGCTGGGCGGAGAATCACGTAAGAGCACTGTCAGCAGTGTTCATTCCGGGAGTGGACAACTGGGAAGCAGACTTCCTCAGCAGGCACGACCTCCACCCGGGAGAGTGGGGACTTCATCAAGAAGTCTTTGCGCAGATTGCAAGTCGGTGGGAACTGCCACAGGTGGACATGATGGCATCCCGCCTCAACAAAAAGCTACAGAGGTATTGCGCCAGGTCAAGAGACCCTCAGGCGATAGCTGTAGACGCACTAGTGACACCGTGGGTGTTCCAGTCGGTTTATGTATTTCCTCCTCTTCCTCTCATACCCAAGGTGCTGAGAATCGTAAGAAAAAGAGGAGTGAGAACAATACTCATTGTTCCGGATTGGCCAAGAAGGACTTGGTATCCAGAGCTGCAAGAAATGCTCACAGAGGACCCATGGCCTCTGCCTCTAAGACAGGACTTGTTGCAACAGGGGCCCTGTCTGTTCCAAGACTTACCGCGGCTGCGTTTGACGGCATGGCGTTTGAACGCCGGATCCTAGCAGAAAAAGGCATTCCGGATGAGGTTATTCCTACGCTGATAAAGGCTAGGAAGGACGTGACGGCTAAACATTATCACCGTATATGGCGAAAATATGTTGCTTGGTGTGAGGCCAGGAATGCCCCTACGGAGGAATTCCAGCTGGGCCGTT
This sequence comes from Pseudophryne corroboree, assembly GCF_028390025.1. NCBI lineage: Eukaryota > Metazoa > Chordata > Amphibia > Anura > Myobatrachidae > Pseudophryne > Pseudophryne corroboree. The sequence continues at coordinate 697,290,866 of NC_086446.1, forward strand.
TCCTTCACTTCCTACAGTCGGGAGTGACTTTGGGCCTAAAATTGGGTTCCATTAAGGTCCAGATTTCGGCCCTATCCATTTTCTTTCAAAAAGAACTGGCTTCTCTACCTGAAGTTCAGACGTTTGTAAAGGGAGTGCTGCATATTCAGCCCCCTTTTGTGCCTCCAGTGGCACCTTGGGATCTTAACCTTGAGTTTCCTGAAGTCACACTGGTTTGAGCCACTTAAAACCGTGGAGTTAAAAATTTTCACTTGGAAGGTGGTCATGCTATTAGCCTTGGCTTCAGCTAGGCGTGTGTCAGAATTAGCGGCTTTGTCACATAAAAGCCCCTATCTGGTTTTCCATATGGACAGGGCAGAATTGCGGACCCGTCCACAATTTCTGCCAAAAGTGGTGTAATTTTTTCAGATGAACCAACCTATTGTGGTGCCTGTGGCTACTCGTGACTTGGAGGATTCCGAGTTACTAGATGTGGTCAGGGCTTTGAAGGTTTATGTAGCCAGAACGGCTGGAGTCAAGAAAACTGAGTCGCTGTTTATCCTGTATGCATCCAACAAGCTGGGTGCTCCTGCTTCAAACCAAACTATTGCTCGCTGGATCTGTAACACGATTCAGCAGACTCATTCTGCGGCTGGATTGCCGCTACCAAAATCAGAAAAAGCCCACTCCACAAGGAAGGTGGGCTCTTCTTGGGCGGCTGCCCGAGGGGTCTCGGCATTTCAGCTTTGCCGAGCAGCTACTTGGTCAGGTTCTAACACTTTTGCAAAGTTTTACAAGTTTGATACCCTGGCTGAGGAGGACCTTGTGTTTGCTCATTCGGTGCTGCAGAGTAATCCGCACTCTCCCGCCCGTTTGGGAGCTTTGGTATAATCCCCATGGTCCTTACGGAGTCCCCAGCATCCACTAGGACGTTAGAGAAAATAAGATTTTACTTACCGGTAAATCTATTTCTCGTAGTCCGTAGTGGATGCTGGGCGCCCGTCCCAAGTGCGGACTTCTTCTGCAATACTTGGATATAGTTATTGCTTAAATAAGGGTTATGTTATGGTTGCATCAGGGTTGATCTGATGCTCCGTTGTTGTTCATACTGTTAACTGGGTAAGTTTATCAGAAGTTATACGGTGTGACTGGTATGAGTCTTGCCCTGGATTCCAAAATCCTTTCCTTGTAATGTCAGCTCTTCCGGGCACAGTTTCTCTAACTGAGGTCTGGAGGAGGGACATAGAGGGAGGAGCCAGAGCACACCAGTATCCAAATTCTTTCTTAAAGTGCCCTGTCTCCTGCGGAGCCCGTCTATTCCCCATGGTCCTTACGGAGTCCCCAGCATCCACTACGGACTACGAGAAATAGATTTACCGGTAAGTAAAATCTTATTATTTGCTAGTTAGAATATCCTACCTGTGTTGTCATGCACAAACAACGCCCTCTTCTAACAAATTATGGGCACTACAGTAAATATAGTGGCTATTACTGTGTTCAGCATTTAGTCCACCAAATTGGTGGTAAAGCTTTATTCAATAGCTGGTATAGTGGGACTTTTACTGCCTGTATTACATAGCCCACCAACGGCAACCAATATGCAAGTGATATTTGCTTATTATCTCATCCTTTTAGCAAAGTTCAGGTGTAATATCTGTTTTTATCAGTTTAATATCTGGTATACTCCCTATTTAGGGACCATATACTACATGAATTTTTAGTAAGACAGAAGAGGAGCTTGCTCTGTCCACTTTATACATTAACCTGGTATCGTAGTGCGTTCAGGACCAGTACACACATACTGCTATTGTCAGAGTCTGCCTTTGCTTGCACTATGACAAGGGACTGGCACTCTGTTTACTACTTAGCCCACAAACCTTGGTAAAATGTTAATGGCCGAGTTAATGTAAAATACTCTGTGGTCAATACTTTCACCTAAAGCAGTGATTGTTGGTAGTCTGTTTTCCTTTTGTTATTTCTATGCCAAGACACAAGACAGACTATTTTATTTTATTTTTTTTCTTGTGCACTATGTACCTATAAATTGCCACAATGGCTGCACAGAACTAAACGCTCCTTACGCAGCTTATACTGTGCAGTGAGCCAGGTCATTGACAGACACTATAGCTCAGTTACTTCAAAGGACAATCATTTGTCCTAGTTGTTATGGTCACTTCTAAGGCAGGTCTTAAGGTGGGTACACACTGGCCGATATATCGTCCTTACTCTTGAACGGCTGATATAACACGCGTCCGTCGGCAGTGTGTACGGCCGATACGTCTGCGAACTCCGTCGTTCAGACATATTGCGTCTGCCCCGCTGCACAGCCGACGGCCAATATATCTACCGATATATTGGCGCGTTGCTGTGCCGCCCGTACACATGCTGCGGTGATTGACAGCTGAACTGGGCGGGCGTGTGTACACGTCCGCCCAGTTCATGATGTCAGTCCCCGATGGATCGGGCAGTGTGTATGCTCAACACACTGCCCGATCCGTCCATAGATATATCTGCCGATCAATTGATGGATATACCGAATTATATCATGAGCATATATTCTGAATCTTGGGGAACACGTACCAAGCAGAATTCTTTGTTACCCCTATTATTTGCGTTTCATCCAAGAGACAGGCTCTACTCCTTGCAGTCTGTTCGCTATCTAACGCAGGAGTATTCATTCCAATCCCTTTCCCATCAACAGGGTCTTGGGGTTTTTACTGTTACTTTCCTATCACTGCCATATTTGGTCGATTGTTACAAAAAGAGCTCCGTCTCATGCACCTTTTGTCATACACATCTACAGAGGACCTTGGTTCCGGATTTCTTACTTCGTGGAGGATGGTGTTCAGGGGTCGTCTTTTCGACCCCAGGTATCTCGTCTTTTGGCTGATTGTAGGATTTCCAGACCAGAATACACTCTTTTCTGCAGTTTCCTCAGGGGTCAGTGATCAATGGAATACACTTCCTCTGCAAGATAGAGGCAACTTTACAGGTGGCTCCATTCTCCCAGTCTCATGCCTGGATTCTTCAATATCAAATTATATGATATTAATCCCAGGCAGAATTGAGTTTACATAAACAACAGTTCAGTCTGTCACTTCAAATACGACAATATCTTCGTTGGTGTCTACACAATTCGAATCTGACCCATAGGACTCCATTTTCTGTCTTGACATGGAAGGTCATAACCACAGTCACTAGTCTCAGACGTTACGGTTTTGGGTTTCAACTCTGGTTTTCAAAAACATTGAGTTCCGCAGTGGAGATGTCACTTCCATCTCCGGGCAATCCACAACGCCTTGGCTACAGCTCAAGGCTTTCTACAAGTGCTCGCTTTGGTAGCACATATACTAAAATAACAAAATAATAAAAATTGGAACGATACAGAGAAGATTAGCATGGTTTTGCAGCCCGGATCCAGTCGAATGTCGAAACAGCAGTGGCCTATGTGAACATGTACAGTGGCACTTGCAGCTGGAGAGCAGTCGGAATGGTATCTCACACATGCAGAGGGCGGAGCTTTGGGTTCCGGAAATATCGGCCGTCTCCAGTTCCAGAATGGACAACTGGGAAGCGGACTTCCCGGGTTGTCAGGCTTTTCTTCCCTGAAGAATGTGAAATAATCCAACAGGTTTTTCTGATTTTTATATACCTGTGTGAAAAGCCGATATCGACCTCAGGGCTTCTCGTCTCTGCAAAAATGACTTCCTTGGTACGATGATCGCTCCGGGGATCCTCTTGTGGCAATCATGGACGCCGTGTTAGCGCCTTGTCACTTTCATCTGGCATATTTGTTTCTGCCTCTGGCAAGATCCAGTGAGTGCTTCAACGCATTTGACCAGTGGCTCTTTAAGGCTAACGAAATCGCTCCGGATTTGCCTGTCGACACTGCTCTGCAATGCTTCAGATCAGGGTGGCCAAGGCTCCTTATAGTGTACCTCTTCGGCCAGATCTTCACTTTCAAACTTTGTGTTATCACCGGGATTTGTCTAGTCTGATGGTGACGTCGTGATTGTGGAGAACAGCGTCGTCAGAGTACTAAGTTTACCTCAGTCAGTAGCCCTGACTGTGTTTCAGGCTCGCAACCCAATCACAGTGCCCAGTAAAATTTTTCATCTTTTGGTGCGAATATAAAGGCCTCTCAGCTGAAGTTCTTAGTCTTTTTCGCCTCTTGTCCTTTCTGCAGAACAGTGTCAGATGGACTTTGTCTTCTTATCTTCAGATACAGGGTTCTGCTCTAAAATTTATTTTCCAGAGATGGTTACCAACATTCTTACGGATGTTCTGTGTTTCCTTCACAGCTTTTTGCATATACAGTTTCCCTGTGTAGCTCCTGTGTCTCCTTTCCAGCCTCTGGACTCTGTTGGGTGGTCGTTCCTTCCTCTTACGGTGGTTTTGTTTTCTTTTGCCCATTGCCTCAGCTCGGCGTGTTACTGAGTTGGCAGTCCTTTGCTGCAGTCCCCCTTTGTTGGTTTTTCTATTATGATAGAGTGGTTTTACATACAAAACTCAATTTTTCAACACAGGAGCTGTGGCTCAGCGCACTAATGCTAGAGACCAGTGTATATTGAGACCTGGGTTTAAGACAAACCTTGAACTGAAACATTTGAAGTTCGCTGTACGGACACGTTGTTAGTTCTTAGTGGTGCATCCCAGTGAGGTTGACTGGTCTCTAAGAACACCGAGGCTCGTTGGGTCACATCAGCTACCCATCAGCCTTATGTGTCCTCTGCTGTTCCTGTTCCTGACCCTCTGCGGCATTGTGCGACTCAGGCCGTTGTGGCCTTCTGGGCTGTTCGCGGAGGTGCCACTATTGTGCAGCTGTGTAGAGCGGCAACCTTCAGAGGATTCTATTGTTTCCATACTTTTGGTATGGGGGGATGCCTTTTTTGGGCGTTTGTACTTGGGGGCGGATTTCACGCCTGTCTGCTCCCCCTCTTTGGCTTGCTTTGGGATATCACCCAAGTGTAAGTGCGCAGCGTCCCCCAGATGGATGATAGAGAAATTTAGATTTTTCTAATTTACCGTAAAATCTCTTTCTCTGAGTCCATCTGGGGGACGCTGCAATCCCTTCCCTTTTGTCTGGTTATTGATTGTTGGTTTTGTTTTCTCTTTCTCGGCTTTATTAAACTTTCACTGAGGAGTACTTCCTGTGAACAGAGGGTTGATGGGAGGGGTTAGAGGGGGAGGGGTTAGTTCTTTTCATAGCTTGTGCCAAACTACATACTCACACACTCTAACCCAAGTGTAAGTGTGCAGCGTCCCCCAGATGGACTCAGAGATTTTACGGTAAGTAAACAAGGCTTTTCGGGTCCTCGGCAGCGAAAAAACACGCAGGTTTCTCTGAACTTGGATGTTTTCGCACAAATAACTTTTTTATGGGTGTTCTAATTGAATACCCTGTTTAAAAAAAAAAAAAAATATTGGTGAAAAATCCTGAGCAACTCCCGTTTTTCGCTCTTGATGTTCATCGCAGGTAATGGGATACCGCCCAAAATGTATTTCTACAAATATTCAGCCTACATTGCTGCTGTGTTACTAAATCATGATTTTCATTATAATTTATGAAATATTAATGTGCTTGTTTATACATTTGTTTGTTTCTTTTAGGGATAATGGACTCCGAGACCGACGACTCCGATCTCTTCTTGAGCTAATACCGGGAGATGAGTTTGGAGATTTTGATGCCCGAGAGCCAAGGCCATTACCACTGATGAGAGCTAGGTCTGGTGACTACCCTGAAGATATTAGGGATTTTTTCAATGCAAGGCCTGAATTTAGAGATGGATGGCTTCCACAAAGAGAGATGATGGATGATCGTGATCTTTACATGCAATTTGAACATCGCAATAGATATTTTGCAGATGGTTTGCCTGAGCATCTGGTTTCTGAAAGATTACGAAGGCAAGCTGATTTTAATGTAGGTGGCAAATTTAATCCTGAGCTAGAAAACAGGCAAGATTTTCTTGGTACTGGACCTAGACCACTCATGGAAATTGGGGATAATTATAAACTTAGAGAGATGCAAGAGATGGATTTTGCTGATAGGGTAAGAGGTCGTTCGAGCTTTCATCCTCGTGAGTTTCCTCAAGAAATGCAATATGAAGATCCGTCCGCTCATCCTTTACCACCATTTGCACGTGGTAAAATGAACAATGCTGAGTTTGAAATGTCGGCAGAACACAGAATGATGGCTGCAAACAGCGATATAGTCTTTCGAGAAAGATTGCGCCAGCAGGAGATTCGTAGAATGGATAATGAAGACCCTAGATTTGATCCCAGAGAGAGAAATCTAATGTCTGGTTCATTCCGTGGACCTATTAATGAAAGGATGCATCCAAGAGATGTAAGGGCAATGGAAGGTCCTACCATTGAAACAAGAAATGCACAACTTATGGATGAACCGTCAAATGAAATGATGCACCCAAGAGATATACGAGCTATGGAAGGTCCTATGAACAACAGAATGCATCCTAGAGATGCACGTCTCATGGAAGGTCCCATGAATGAAAGGATGAATCAAAGAGTTGAACCGTTCATAGAGGGTCCTATGGCTAATCGGATGAATCAAAGAGATGGACTAGTTATAGAAGATCCTGGGAATGAAAGACTTGCCCAAAGAGATCCCAGAGCTATTAAAAGTTTGATGAATGAAAGGATTTATCCTCGAGATCTGCAGGCCATGGAAGGGCCAATGAATGAAAGGATGCACCCACGAGATGGGGGCTCCATGGCAGGGACAATGAATGAAAGGATGCAGCAAAGAAATGCGCAGTTTATGGAAGGCCCAATTAATGACCAAATGAATCCTAGGAATGCTCGAGAAATGGAAGGTCCAATGAATGAAAGGATGCACCAGAGAGTTGCACAGCTCATGGAGCTTCCCTTGAATGAAAGGATGAACCCAAGAGAAGGACGACCTATGGAAGGTCCTATGAATCAAAGGATGCCTCTAATGGATGCACGAGCCATGAATCACCCCATGAATGATAGGCTTCCCCTAAGGGACGCTCGAACCATGGAGGGACCCATGAGTGAACGAATGCACCCAAGAGATGCACGATTCATGGAGGGTACTATGAATGAACGAATGCACCCAAGGGCTGCACTAGCCATGGAGGGTTCCATGAACGATCGAATGAACCAAAGGGACGCAATAGCCATGGAAGGTGCCATGAAGGAACGGATGCACCCACGAGATATTCGAACCTTAGGGGGTCCCATGAATGAATTGATGCACCCAAGAGATGCACAAGCTATGGAGGATCCAATAAATGAGCGAGTGCACCCGCATGGTCCTGAATTTCCAATGAACAAGCAAAGAACTATGGATGGCCCAATGCATGGTGACTTTGTGAATGACACAAGGTAACTTTTTAATTAAGAATCCATAATTATGTCAAGTAAAAGTATTGTAATATGGTCTATATAGGATGTTTACAGGGCCCTAGAAGTAAAGAAAAGTTTGGAAATAAAATATGTATCTGAGATTTATACTTTTCATTTGTTGGAAACAAGTGTTGGTAAACTCCAATAAGCTTGGATGCCAAAGTGACAGCTATTTCAGATTGATGTCTTTGCTTTCATTATTACAAATTTCTAAACTGCTACATTGCCTCCTTATTTTTTTCAGTATGTGAAAGCTCCTATTGCAGATTTCTAGCTTGTGAAGCCTGTTACTTCACCACTTATGTCAGATGTGACAATTTACCGTACACAGCAACTTCATTAAGGGGGGTATTCAGTTAAACCCTATGGATAATTGCAGGCTAAAATCCCTGTTCAGTTAAATAGCCTTTTTCCTGTGCATAAAAATCGTGATTCAGACGCAGAAACCCACTGCATAAACTGCGTGATCAATGGTGTTTTCCCATGCGCACGAACCCAATATTGCTGCTTTTACTTCTATAATGTACATTACATTTTACGCTGACTTTACCTAGCAGCTAATGGAGCTCCATGGTTTAGTCGGACTTCGGGGATTCACACGCGGAACAATCCCCGCTAATTGGATTCCCTCAATGCGCCACGGGGCTAATTGAATGCCCCCTTATGTTATGTGTAAATGTATTGAACATCCTCTATTTGAAAATAAATCACAAAAAAGAATAAAAGGAGCAAATTGTGCCTAATTTCTTAGAACAGATGAACAAATGAATAAGGACAAAAGTAAATTACATTTCTGAGGCATAGATTTCAGAGGTGTGGGAACTTATCGTATTCCCATATATTAATATACAAGAACAAGTACGCAAATGCATTATGGATACAAACACATTATCGGAAGAGAGAGGGTGTGATAGAGGACATGTAGTGCCCCCTACCCACCACACCTTCATACCCTGAACTACTGAGTTTTTTTTTTTCCTGTAGTGCAGGGTACTCTCCATCCCTCTTGATTTCAATGCAACCGAAACAGTGCATGATGTTCCCTACTCTGTGCTTAAGCTCAGGTGTTTTTATTGCTGAGTGGCACAGAGGTGCTTGTAATGCTGTGATTTTGTAAGGATATGTGAAAAACATGCACTGCTAGTTTTCCTGGAGGGTTCCAGTTGGGTAACCCTGTTCAAGTGAGTCTGTATGTGATGTTAGGGCTACGAGTCGTATTCTGGATTCATTTTATTGACTCTGGGTGAGCACATCACACATAGAGCAGCCGTTTCTTATTGGGAGGATGAATAGATTGTCTGCTCAGACAAATTTACCCCTTGAAATATCATTTTATGTTGCTATATGTGCATTTATAGAGGATGATCTTATTGGTACTGGTAGTTACAGGACAGGGGATAATGAAGAGGAGTATCAGGACTATAGATCTACACTAAAAAGGTCTACAGTCAATAGGTCTACCACTAATGGTAGACATGCATTAGGTCGACGGGGTCACAAGGTCAACATGTAAAAGATAGACAGTTCAGCAGGTTGACAGGGTTAAAAAGTCGACAGGGTCAGAAGGGCGACATGACAGTGGCCGACACAGATATGGTGGACACAAGTTTTTTGGGGTTTTTTTCAACTTTTTCATACTTTTCCATCCACCTGGACTACAATTGGATCTAGTAACCTGTGCTGAGCGCAGCGAGGCACCTTGCCAGTAGCATGGCGAGCAAAGCGAGCCATGCGCGGGTACGCAGTGCAGTAATGGGACTTGTTTATGGCAGAAAAGTGACAAAACAGCCCCGAAAAAAAAGTGTCGACCTTTTGACCCTGTCGACCATTTCTACTGTCTACCTATTTTATGTCGACCTTTTGGCCCTGTCGACCTGATGCATATATACCACAGGTTCTCAAACTCTGTCCTCAGGACCCCACACAGTGCATGTTTTGCAGGTCTCCTCACAGAATCACAAGTAAAATAATTAGCTCCACCTGTTGACCTTTTAAAATGTGTCAGTGAGTAATTAATACACCTGTGCACCTGCTGGGTTACCTGCAAAACATGCACTGTGTGGGGTCCTGAGGACCGAGTTGAGAACCACTGATATGTACCATTAGTGGTAGACCTATTGACTGTAGACCTTTTTAGTGTAGATTTAATAACCCACACCCATGAAGAGCTCTCTTGCAGCAGGTGTATTAGTGGTTATTTATACGATAAACTGGTAACTGGTTTTGTTATTTTTCTAAAAGGAACTCTAAATGAGGTTGGTTGAATAACGAGATCCTGTTTCAGAGTCGCACACAGCTCTGTACATGGCCACATTCAGAATGCGGGTAATGTTGTAATTGAATGCAAATGCGACTATATGCACATCTTCCACAAGTATGCATCGCGCCACGCTACTTTTCTTTAACGTCCTAGTGGATGCTGGGGACTCCGTAAGGACCATGGGAATAGACGGGCTCCGCAGGAGACTGGGCACTCTAAAGAAAGATTCAGTACTATCTGGTGTGCATTGGCTCCTCTCTCTATGCCCCTCCTCCAGACCTCAGTTAGAATCTGTGCCCGGCCAGAGCTGGGTGCTCCTAGTGGGCTCTCCTGAGCTTGCTAGAAAATAAAGTATTTTGTCAGGTTTTTTATTTTCAGAGAGCTCCTGCTGGCAACAGACTCTCTGCTACGTGGGACTGAGGGGAGAGAAGCAAACCTACTCACTGCAGCTAAGTTGCGCTTCTTAGGCTACTGGACACCATTAGCTCCAGAGGGATCGAACATAGGTACCTAACCTTGATCGTCCGTTCCCGGAGCCGCGCCGCCGTCCCCCTCGCAGAGCCAGAAGTACAGAAGCAGCAGAAGCAAGAAGACATCGAAATCGGCGGCAGAAGACTCCTGTCTTCACTTAAGGTAGCGCACAGCACTGCAGCTGTGCGCCATTGCTTCCGCAGCACACCCACACACTCCGGTCACTGTAGGGTGCAGGGCGCAGGGGGGGGCGCCCTGGGCAGCAATTAAGATACCTGATGGCAAAAGTATACATATATACAGTCAGGCACTGTATATATGTGCGAGCCCCCGCCATTTTTACACATGAGAAGCGGGACAGAAGCCCGCCGCTGAGGGGGCGGGGCCTTCTTCCTCAGCACACCAGCGCCATTTTCTCTTCACATATCCGCTGGAAGGACGCTCCCCAAGCTCTCCCCTGCAGTATACAGGTGCAATAGAGGGTAAAAAAGAGAGGGGGGGCACATAAATTTAGGCGCAGAGATATATATATATATATATATATATAAACAGCAGCTACTGGGTAAACACTAAGGTACAGTGTAATCCCTGGGTTATATAGCGTTGGGGTGTGTGCTGGCATACTCTCTCTCTGTCTCCCCAAAAGTCTTTGTGGGGTCCTGTCCTCAGTCAGAGCGTTCCCTGTATGTGTGCGGTGTGTCGGTACGCCTGTGTCGACATGTTTGATGAGGAAGGATACGTGGAGGCAGAACAAGTGCAAATAGATGTGGTGTCGCCCCCGACGGGGCCGACACCTGATTGGATGGATATGTGGAAGGTGTTAAATGATAATGTAAGCTCCTTACATAACAGATTGGATAAAGCTGTAGCCTTGGGACAGTCGGGGTCTCAACCCATGCCTGCTCCCACAGCGCAGAGGCCGTCAGGGTCTCAAAAGCGCCCAATATCCCAGTTAGTTGACACAGACGTCGACACGGAATCTGATTCCAGTGTCGATGACGATGATGCAAAGTTGCAGCCTAAAATGACTAAAGCCATCCGCTACATGATTGTGGCAATGAAGGATGTGTTACACATTTCTGAGGAAAATCCTGTCCCTGACAAGAGGATTTATATGTATGGGGAGAAAAAGCAAGAAGTGGCTTTTCCCCCGTCACATGAATTGAATGAATTATGTGAAAAAGCGTGGGATTCCCCTGATAGGAAGGTAGTAATTTCCAAGAGATTGCTGATGGCGTATCCTTTCCCGCCAACGGACAGGTTACGATGGGAATCCTCCCCCAGGGTAGACAAGGCGTTGACACGCTTATCTAAGAAGGTGGCCCTGCCGTCTCAGGATACGGCCGCCCTAAAGGATCCTGCGGATAGAAAGCAGGAAGCTATCCTGAAGTCTGTTTACACACATTCTGGTACACTGCTGAGGCCAGCAATTGCTTCGGCCTGGATGTGTAGTGCGGTAGCAGCATGGACGGATACTCTGTCTGAGGAGTTAGATACCCTGGACAGGAACTCTGTTCTAATGACCCTGGCACATATCAAGGACGCGGTCCTATATATGCGGGATGCCCAGAGGGACATTTGCCTGCTGGGCTCTAGAGTAAACGCAATGTCCATTTCTGCCAGAAGGGTCTTATGGACTCGGCAATGGACAGGGGATACCGACTCTAAAAAAACACATGGAGGTTTTACCTTATAAGGGTGAGGAATTGTTTGGGGACGGTCTCTCAGACCTAGTTTCCACAGCTACGGCTGGGAAGTCAAATTTCTTGCCTTATGTCCCGCCACAGCCTGAGAAAGCACCGTATTACCAAATGCAGTCCTTTCGTTCGCAAAAGAGCAAGAAAGTCAGAGGTGCATCCTTTCTTGCCAGAGGCAGGGGTAGAGGAAAGAGGCTGCACCACACAGCTAGTTCCCAGGAACAAAAGTCCTCCCCAGCTTCCACTAAATCCACCGCATGACGCTGGGGCTCCACAGGCGGAGCCAGGAGCCGTGGGGGCGCGTCTCCGACATTTCAGCCACCAGTGGGTTCGCTCACAGGTGGATCCTTCGGCTATACAAGTTGTGTCTCAGGGATACAAACTGGAATTCGAGGTGACGCCCCCTCACCGTTACCTAAAATCGGCCTTGCCAGCTTCCCCCATGGAAAGGGAGGTAGTGCTGGCAGCAATTCACAAGTTATACCTCCAGCAGGTGGTTGTAAAGGTTCCTCTCCTTCAACAGGGAAGGGGTTACTATTCCACTATGTTTGTAGTACCGACACCGGACGGTTCGGTCAGACCCATCTTGAATTTAAAATCCCTGAACATTTATCTGAAGAAATTCAAGTTCAAAATGGATTCGCTCAGAGCGGTCATTGCAAGCCTGGAAGAGGGGGATTTTATGGTGTCTCTGGACATCAAGGATGCTTACTTGCATGTCCCCATTTATCCACCTCATTAGGAGTACCTCAGATTTGTGGTACAGGACTGTCATTACCAATTCCAGACGTTGCCGTTTGGGCTCTCCACGGCACCGATAATATTTACCAAGGTAATGGCAGAAATGATGGTGCTCCTGAGAAAGCAAGGAGTCACAATTATCCCATACTTGGACGATCTCCTCATAAAGGCGAGGTCCAGAGAGCAGTTGCTGATCAGCGTAGCACACTCTCAGGAAGTGTTGCAACAGCACGGCTGGATTCTGAATATCCCAAAATCGCAGCTGATTCCTACGACGCGTCTGCCCTTTCTGGGCATGATTCTGGACACAGACCAGAAGAAGGTGTTTCTCCCGGCGGAGAAGGCTCAGGAGCTCGTGACTCTAGTCAGAGACCTCTTAAAACCGAAACAGGTGTCTGTGCATCACTGCACGCGAGTCCTGGGAAAGATGGTGGCATCATACGAAGCCATTCCCTTCGGCAGGTTCCATGCGAGGATCTTTCAGTGGGATCTGTTGGACAAGTGGTCCGGATCGCATCTTCAGATGCATCGGCTGATCACCCTGTCCCCCAGGGCCAGGGTGTCTCTTCTGTGGTGGCTGCAGAGTGCTCACCTTCTCGAGGGCCGCAGGTTCGGCATACAGGACTGGGTCCTGGTGACCACGGATGTGAGCCTCCGAGGATGGGGGGCAGTCACTCAGGGAAGAAACTTCCAAGGGTTGTGGTCAAGTCAGGAGGCTTGTCTGCACATAAATATCCTGGAACTAAGGGCCATATACAACGCCCTGAGTCAAGCGGAGCCTCGGCTTCGTAACCAACCGGTGCTGATTCAGTCAGACAACATCACCGCAGTGGCTCATGTAAACCGCCAGGGCGGCACAAGAAGCAGAGTGGCGATGGCGGAAGCCACCAGGATTCTTCGTTGGGCGGAGAATCACGTGCAAGCAGTGTCAGCAGTGTTCATTCCGGGAGTGGACAACTGGGAAGCAGACTTCCTCAGCAGGCACGACCTCCACCCGGGAGAGTGGGGACTTCATCAAGAAGTCTTCACGCAGATTGCGGTGGAACTGCCACAGGTGGACATGATGGCGTCCCGCCTCAACGAAAAGCTAAAAAGGTATTGCGCCAGGTCAAGGGACCCTCAGGCGATAGCTGTGGACGCACTGGTAACACCGTGGGTGTTCCAGTCGGTCTATGTGTTTCCTCCTCTTCTTCTCATACCCAAGGTACTGAGAATCGTAAGGAAAATAAGAGTGAAAACAATACTCATTGTTCCGGACTGGCCAAGAAGGACTTGGTACCCGGAACTGCAAGAAATGCTCACAGAGGAACCATGGCCTCTGCCTCTCAGACAGGACCTGTTGCAACAGGGACCCTGTCTGTTCCAAGACTTACCGCGGCTGCGTTTGACGGCATGGCGGTTGAACGCCGAATCCTAGCAGAAAAGGGCATTCCGGATGAAGTTATTCCTACGCTGATAAAGGCTAGGAAGGACGTGACAGCAAAGCATTATCACCGTATATGGCGAAAATATGTTGCTTGGTGTGAGGCCAGGAAGGCCCCTACAGAGGAATTCCAGCTGGGTCGATTCCTGCACTTCCTACAGTCAGGTGTGACACTGGGCCTAAAATTAGGGTCCATAAAGGTCCAGATTTCGTCCCTATCCATCTTCTTTCAAAAAGAACTGGCTTCACTGCCTGAGGTTCAGACGTTTGTTAAGGGAGTGCTGCATATTCAGCCCCCTTTTGTGCCACCAGTGGCACCTTGGGATCTTAACGTGGTGTTGGATTTCCTGAAATCCCACTGGTTTGAGCCACTTAAGACCGTGGAACTAAAGTATCTCACGTGGAAAGTGGTCATGCTGTTGGCTTTAGCTTCAGCTAGGCGTGTGTCAGAATTGGCGGCTTTGTCATGTAAAAGCCCCTATCTGGTTTTCCATATGGACAGGGCAGAATTGCGGACTCGTCCGCAGTTTCTGCCAAAGGCGGTGTCATCTTTTCATTTGAACCAATCTATTGTGGTGCCTGTGGCTACTCGTGACTTGGAGGACTCCAAGTTGCTGAACGTAGTCCGGGCTTTGAAGATTTATGTAACCAGAACGGCTGGAGTCAGGAAGACTGACTCGCTGTTTATCCTGTATGCATCCAACAAGCTGGGTGCTCCTGCTTCAAAGCAAACTATTGCTCGCTGGATCTGTAACACGATTCAGCAGGCTCATTCTGCGGCGGGATTGCCGAAGCTGAAATCAGTGAAAGCCCATTCCACAAGGAAAGTGGGCTCTTCTTGGGCGGCTGCCTGAGGGGTCTCGGCATTACAGCTTTGCCGAGCTGCTACTTAATCGGGTTCAAACACTTTTGCTAAATTCTACAGGTTTGATACCCTGGCTGAGGAGGACCTTGAGTTTGCCCATTCGGTGCTGCAGAGTCATCCGCACTCTCCCGCCCGTTTGGGAGCTTTGGTATAATCCCCATGTTATGTATGTATGTCCTTACGGAGTCCCCAGCATCCACTAGGACGTTAGAGAAAATAAGAATTTACTCACCGGTAATTCTATTTCTCGTAGTCCGTAGTGGATGCTGGGCGCCCGTCCCAAGTGCGGACTTTCTGCAATACGTGTATATAGTTATTGCTTAACAAAGGGTTATGGTTATGTAGCATCGGTTGAGTGATGCTCAGTTGTTGTTCATACTGTTAACTGGGTACGTTTATCACAAGTTGTACATTGTGATTGGTGTGGCTAGTATGAGTCTTACCCTGGATTCCAAAATCCTTTCCTTGTAATGTCAGCTCTTCCGGGCACAGTTTCCTTAACTGAGGTCTGGAGGAGGGGCATAGAGGGAGGAGCCAGTGCACACCAGATAGTACTGAATCTTTCTTTATAGTGCCCAGTCTCCTGCGGATCCCGTCTATTCCCATGGTCCTTACGGAGTCCCCAGCATCCACTACGGACTACGAGAAATAGAATTACCGGTGAGTAAATTCTAATTATTTCCACTCACAGACGCAGCTGCCATTACTAGTATCTGTACTTACACTTACCTTGTGCTGGGTGCAAGAGATCCATCTGAAATAGGCTTAAACATGGCAAGTTGTTACATAGGGTGTAAATAAAAGTTTCTTACATGCTACGTTGTGCAAGTTGATGGCCTTGTGTGATACAGTAATTAAAAAAAGTCTTCTCCTTACAGACCATTTGAAGGAAGAAAAGTGAATCCTTCTGAAGTACCGGTGAGGGGAGGCAACCGGTTTGCTCCATATCCCTCCCTTATGCAGCCCATGCAGCCTCCAGAGCTGCTTAGGGGGCCCCCGAGACTCGACAACAGAGACCCTCGCGATATGTTGCCTCAACAGCAAGGCTTTGGTTTCCCGCCAAGAAACAGATTCAATTGAACCCGCCACTCCACTATTTTGTTTGTTTTTACCCTTTATGTTCAGTCACTGAAATACCAAATAATGGTAGTTGTGAGCCTTATTGTACACCTGTTGTTTTTTTTGTTTTGTTTTTTCAAATGTATCACGTGCCATAGGCCTTGTTACATGTGACATTATTATCCTTTTTATCCCTTTAACAAAGGAGCCATTTTTATGGGCATTATATAGCTACATTACAAGTTGAACCAGCAAGAGTATTGTCTAATAAAAAAACAAAATTTTGCTGACGGCCTACACACAGCGGAAGCATTCATTTTGCCGACTCGACCATTTGGAATGAGTTGCATCACTGAGGCAAGAAGATGGTGTTCTCATAAATATACAGATATGTCCTCATACATTATTGCTGCAGTCACACCAAACAGCTCCTCTCAGTGCGTCATGTACGGTGCGACTCTGCTAGCGCTGGGCGTCCATTACAGCAAAATGCCCCTTAGTTGTAATGCAATGCGACTAGGACGCACTACGAGACTGTGCTGATGCACCACTTGTATAATCTGTATGTTACTCTGTATACAAAGCGCTATGATGCAGTGGCCGTGGCTTTTTTCCACGCCAAGTTCCGTTGCGCTTTGTACACAGCAATGCAAGTGTTGCGTATCAAACAGTACATTCTCCTGGTGCATCCCAGTCACATCACATTGCATCTAACACGCATTTATTGGGGCAAAAAAAGGTACTAGCAGAGTCGTTTGGGACCTGGTGGCTCACTTGCGCCAGGTGTCCCGTGCTGCATAGTGTATGCAGATGTATGAGGACGAGGATGTAGATGTAGGAGGATCAGCCTGCATATTGTTTGGTTCCATGTTGTGTGGTCAATAGTTACTTTAACAAGCACATATAGATTTTGCCACTTTTGAAGATTGAATATACCCCAGTTATAACTGGCTGTGTAGTCCATTTTACTTTCTATTGTTTACTGAATTCTTGTAATCCTAAAATAGAGTTTTACATGTACAGTATATACATGTCTATTTCCCATTTATCTCCGATATGAGAGGAACTGATATTTTAACTATAATTTCCCTTCCGGAATTGATGTTTTGGTGGACTGGAGACTAGTTGACAAAGTGAAAAAGACTCTAATGCATTTTCACTGTATCGTTGTACATTCTCAAATAAACTTTTCCTGTGTTGTGTTTAACATATGCTTAGTTTAATTTTATTTTATACCAGATTTACTGGGGGGGGCAGATATAACATGTGCAAAGAGTTACATTTGGGTGGGGTGTGTTCAAACTGGAATCTAAGTTGCAGTGTAAAAATAAAGCAGCGAGTATTTACCCTGCACAGAAACTATATTACCCACCCAAATCTATCTGCCCCCCCTGCAGTGCACATGGTTTTGCCCAATTGCTGACAAACTTGCTGCTACGATCAGGTCTGAATTAGGCCTATAGTGCAGATGCTCACAGCACAATATGGTTTTGCTCATTGGTGCATTTTTAAGTACATTCTTTAATGCGCAGAGGTGCATTACAGCATCTCCACTGTAGAAAATGGTGTGACTTTGCACCAGCTCGGACCTGGCTGAGATTGGTTGTCATACTATACTTTTACGGAGATGCATTGTGCAGCTTCTACTTACAGTTTGTTGGAGAAACACGTTTCACACTTTGCCCAGCCTCTCTTGAGTAGTTTAAGTTAAATTGGTCAGTTTTCTTGACTGATTCTAAAAGGGTTGGAGGTTGCACTATTGATTTCATGTTTCTGCATTTGCAAAAAGTGCCTCTACAGTTGTTGTTTTTTGTTGTTGTTTTTTTACACGTCCCAACATATTTAGAAATACTTTATTGTTTAGACAGCTAGTGGTCGGCTTTCCCCATCCTTCTGCATAAAATACCAGCATACTAGGACGTAGTTATTTAGTTCCACTCTCCTCACTATTTGGGTTCCTTTTTAACTGCTGGAGACAAATAAAATTCCTTTGTAAATTTATACCCCTTTCACATCACCGCAAATACCCTAGTAATCGCTGGGTTAACCTGGGTCGCAGCTCAGTGTGAAAAGGTTACGCCTGGTTCAGTTACCAGGGAATCCAACCCGTGTTGGTCCTGGAAGGACCCATGTTACAGGGTAAACCCTACGGAGAGCTGGCACACTGGCGATTGGTGATGTCATCTCAAAGTGCCAGCAATATCTCGGGTCCAGTCTGTGTAAACGGGTTTCAAGCTACTGTGACACTGCTTGAAATATGTGTTCAGTGACCTGGGCTAGATCTAGGATTGTGTGGTGAAAGGTGTATAAGCCTTATGGTACTGTAGTTATACCTGGGTTTTATATGTGTGGTAGTACATGTTTTCATAGACCCTAGCATGCAATGATATCATAAAGAAAGAGATGTACAGATGGGTTCACGGTTATCTTGGCTAGCTTGCTGCGCCTAGGCACAACATGGTTTATTAACATAAACCCTTCATCTATTGTTCTCAGCAGCAATACAATCCAGAGAACAATACAGCAGGGGATTAAGTAATTACAGCAGGGGATTAACTCCGACTGCCCAGTCTCACTTAATCCTATTAAAGGTCAAGCTAAACATGGACCCATCTGTAATCAAAGTTTCTAAAGATTGGAGAAGTTGACTATACCAACCAATCAGCTTCTAGCGAACATTTAGTATATTCTATAAAATTATAGGTAGAACTTGATTGGCTGCTATGGCCAACTTCTATGCTCTTTAGAACCTTAATACCTTTCCCCCGTGTGTATAATCAATCATCTGCTGAGTATACAAGGTCTGCTGAGGTGGTGACAATAAGGTAATATAGTTAACATTAGTCAGGTACAGACCTGAATTAAGGGCAGATGCTAACAAAATGGGTCACAGGCTAAGGCCAGGACAGACGGTAAAGGGCAGAATTCAAAGTGGGTAACACAGAAGCATAATAGTAACTCTGCAGTAGTGTACCGAAGATGGGAGCATCAAAACAAGCCGGGTCAGTAACGAGCAGGGCAGAAGAACAAGCCGGACATATAAATGCTATAACTGCCAATGAATGAGCACAGCCTTATAAACCTACCCGAGACCACTGAAGGAATGCCTAGCTCCTTTTCACTACTGGAACTCTGTGAACAATGTCGATCTGAGATACAATAGTATAACTGAGGCTACAATTATATTTTCTCTTACGTCCTAGGGGATACTGGGAATCCATTTAGTACCATGGGATATAGACTGGTCCACTTGGAGCCATTGGCACTATAGAAGTTTGATAACGTGTGCTGGCTCCTCCCTCTATGCCCCTCCTACCAGACTCACTTTAGAAAATGTGCCAGACGGAATCGGTCTCATCTCTGGAAGCTCCTGAAGAGTTTTCTGCATTTATTTTCTCTTGTTTGTTATTTTCAGGCAGGACTGCATGGCACCAGCCTGCCTGCTTCGTGAGACTTAGTGTGGTTGGGCCCCCACCCCCTCCCGAAGGGTTAATGGTCACGTTTTCTTCTGACGGGACGCTAGCTCCTGAGGGAACTATTCGCAAGCTTCAAATGGGGTGGACTGAGTCTCCAGACTTAGTACACAGTATGTGTACCCAGACTGGCATTGCAGCTTAAAAGGGGGCTTACTCCATTTTATGCACTTAGACACATAATGCCAGTATAAAGAAGAGTGGGAAGATGTGTGCCATTAAAGGGGCGGGACTTCACTATGAGCGGATCCAGCAGCTCACAGGTGCCATTTTACCCTACTGCAGCTAACACAGACACTGACTGCAGTCCCTGCCTCCAGATTACCTTTATACTTGTGTACTAAATCCCTGATCTAGGTTCTTAGTCTGCAACCCGGCTAAGCTTGGCTTTAGCGATAAGGGCGCCATGTGCTGGTTCTAGCCTCTCTCTGTCTCTCAGGAAGGGCTCTTTGTGGGTTAATTGTGCTTTTAACCTTTTCCTGTGTGTGCTGTTACTACTGCAGTATGTCAGGCAAGGCACAGTGGTCCTCTTTTTCAGGGGGTTCACTTGTGTGTACTCAGTGTAGTATCCCTTCTCAGGCTAGTGGGACGGAGTCAGCATGGCTGGACTCCATTCAGGGGATGATTTCCACCATCTCTACTAAATTATCTCGTAATGAGAAGGAGACACAATACTTAAGACAGTCTATGGCTGAGTTTATGCAAAAGGATTCAGTACTCAAACCAGCGTCTCAGTCCTCTACCATTTGTCCGCAAAAACGTACTATGGCCCATATCCTGCATTCTTTCTTACTGTTGGCAACCTCCATTACCAATTTCGGGCGTTACCTTTTGGCTTGACCACGGCCCCGCAATTCTTCACCAAGGTCATGTCGGTAATGACGGCTGTACTCCGCCGTCAAAGGGTCAGGATCCTCCCGTATCTGGATGACCTGTTGATTCTGGTGAATTCCCCAGAAATTCTCCTATGCCATCTGGATCTGATGCATAGTTTCTGCAAGCCCACAGGTGGCTCATCAACTGGAATAAATCTTCCCTGGTCCCTGCGCAGAGCATGGTGCACCTTGGGGTGTTGTTAGACACTCACAATCAGCGGTTGTTCTTGTCTCAGGAGAATGTCCTGAAACTTCAGGACAGGATTTGATGCTTCATATCTCGTCCGCAAGTGTTGATACATTCGGTGATGCAAGTGCTAGGTCTCATGGTGTCGACTTTCGACATGGTGGAGTACGCTCAATTCCATTCCTGCCCTCTACAGAAATTGATTCTTGCCAAGTGGGACGGCCTGCCTCACCGGATCAGGTCTCACATGATCGCCTTGTCTCCGGAGGTCCGTCTGTCACTGAGCTGGAGGCTTCAGGACCAACGATTTGAGCAGGGGTGGTCCCTTCTGGACATCCAACTGGTTCCTTCTGACAACGGATGCCAGTCTGAGAGGTTGGGGCGTGGTGTTGGAGCAACACTCCCTTCAGGGTCGGTGGACCAAGGAGGAGTCTCTCCTCCCGATAAACATTCTGGAACTGCGGGCGGTGTTCAATGCTCTGAACTTGGCAAAGCATTTAATACAGAACAGACTTGTTCAAGTACAGTCGGACAACGCCACCACGGTGGCGTATATAAATCATCAAGGCGGCACTCAAAGCCGCATGGCAATGAGGGAAGTATCCAGAATTCTTCAGTGAGCAGAACGCCATCTGCCAGCCATATCGGCAGTGTTCATCCTGGGAGTCCTAAATTGGGAAGCGGATTTCCTCAGTCATCAGGACGTACACACCGGAGAGGAGAGCCTCCATCCAGAAGTATTTCAACTCATAGAGGACAAATGGGGCCTCCCAGATGTGGACCTGATGGCGTCTCGACACAATCACAAGGTTCCGGTCTTTAGAGCAAGGACAAGGGATCCTCAAGCAGCGTTCGTGGACGCTCTGGCAATTCCATGGAACTTTCGGCTGCCGTTTGTGTTCCCTCTGGTGTAACTCCTGCCCAGAGTAATAAGGAAGTTCAAGCAAGAAGGAGGAATCCTACTTCTGATCGCTCCAGCGTGGCCCAGACGGCATTGGTTCTCAGACCTTCAGGGTCTGTTGTTGGTGCGTCCTCTTCTGCTTCAACAACGACCAGACCTCCTCGTTCAGGTCCCTTGTGTTTACCAGGATTTGGCCCGTCTGGCTTTGACGGCGTGGCTCTTGAATCTTCCGTACTAAGGGCCAAGGGTTTTTCTGAGGCGGTCATTCAGACAATGTTGAAGGCCCGTAAGCCGGCTTCTGCTCGAATTTACCATAGTGTCTGGAATTCTTACTTTGCTTGGTGCGCATCTAATAATCATGACGCTTACAAGTTTAGTACGGCCAAACTTTTGTCATTTTTACAACAAGGCCTGTACTTGGGCCTTCGTATTGCCTCCATCAAGGTTCATATTTCTGCCTTGTTGATTTGGTTTCAGAGAAAAATTGCCACTCTGCCTGATGTTCATACATTCACTCAGGGTGTGTTACGGATTCAACCTCCTTACATCCCGCCTGTGGCCTCTTGGGATCTGTCAGAGGTCCTGGAGGCTTTACAAGAGTCTCTGTTTGAGCCTCTTGAATCTGCAGGCCTTAAGTGGCTTTCCCTTAAGGTATTGTTTCTATTGGCTATTGCCTCTGCTAGACGGGTGTCTGATTTGGGTGCCTTGTCTTGTAGGTCCCCCTATCTGATTTTTTTCACCGTGACCGGGCAGTTCTTAGAACACGTCCCAGGTACCTCCCTAAGGTGGTGTCTTCTTTCCACCTTAATCGGGAGATTGTGGTTCCGGTCTTTGGAAGACAATCCAGGAGAGACAAAGAGCGGTCTTTGGATGTGGTTCGGGCTCTCTGTATCTATGTAAAGAGGACAGCTACCATCGGGAAGTCTGATTCTCTCTTTGTTCTGTTTGGTTTTCACAAACGTGGCTGGCCTGTTAACAAGCAGACCTTGGCCAGATGGATTAGAATGGTGATTGCACATTCTTATGTACAGGCTGGCTTACCAGCTCCTGCTACCATCAAAGCCCATTCTACTCAGTCTGTTGGACCTTCTTGGGCGGCCCGCTGTGGTGCGACCCTTGAACAATTGTGCAAGGCGGCTACGTGGTCCTCAGTGAACATGCCTGTGAGGAAACCACGCTTCACTGGGACGGTGGTTACCCTCTGTGGGATTCAATTCACTCGGGCAGATCAGAATATATAAAAAATAAGTCTTTATTATGACAGCACAACACCATAAAATAGTCACATGTTACAGGGTAATTGGTAGCACATATCCTCCAGCAGCCTCTTGCAGTCAGCATCCATAAGTAGCAATAGAAGTAATCTGTATCCTTACCACTACCTCTTGCTAGACAGTCCTGTGTCCCCCAGCCTGGGGTACTGGCTCACACTGACCCTGTCTTGGTAGGGTTTCCTCTGGTGGCACAACGATGCCCAGCTCAGAGTGTTTCCTGCTGATGTCTGATTCACAGGATCCACCACAATAGACTCCCTTCCATTGAGACCTGCTCTCCTTATATACCTGACTGGCAGATCCCCTCTGGTGCCAAACAGTCTACTCAGGAGGTTGGGTCAGGATATCCCAAGGCTATTTCAGCCAGTATCCTGCTGTGGAGACCCATTGTACATCCTCTGGGAGTTCTAACCTAATTACCTCCCAGATGACCTGATGACCTAGATAAATAACTTGGGCTGGCAGCTAGCTATCTTACCAGTCACTCAGTCATTGTTCTGATTACATTACCAGCAACACCTATTACACCTCACACAATGGACTCACATATGTGATACAAATGGTAATGAACTAGCACAGCTGCCTGGCTCTCCTCCTGTCACACATTATGACCTGTCCTGCTATAGTCACACAGTATGGCAATTGTCTTTATATCTCCAATACATACCATATTGCAGGTAATAGCAAGACACTAAATACCTAATTACATGAAATAACACATGATACACCTATGCTCTGGTGTATATACCTAGACTGGGCCAAGGATTAAAAAGTACATTATACTGTGAGAAACGAGTGATGAATATAAAGGTTTCTCAGTCCAAGTCCATCTCGTTTCGTTACAATGCCTTCGATACTTCTGCCTCCCAGGATGCTTCGTTTGGACGCTGGGTTCTTGTGCCCGCTACAGTGCGTCCCCTCCCATGAGGAACTGCTTTAGGACATCCCCGATGTTATTCCCTGTGGAACTCAGTGTACCCCGCTGCAAAAAATGAGATTTATGGTAAGAACTTACCGTTGTTAAATCTCTCTGTGAGGTACACTGGGTTCCACAGGGCGCCCGCCCTGACGCACTTAGCTTCTTTGGGTTTGTATGGCATTAGCCACTGACACCTTCTCCTGTCATGAGAATGTGGTGTATGTGGCTACTAACGGTTGCCGTCTATTTTTGCCTGCTACTGCATTGGGCTGGTTAACAAAACTGAGCTCCTGTGCACGGAGGCGGGGTTATAGAAGAGGCAGCACTATGCATTCTGGGAACAGTCAAAGCTTTTAGCCTGTTGGTGCCTCAGATCAAGATCCTACTCTACACCCCAATGTTATTCCCTGTGGAACCCAGTGTACCTTGCAGAAAGAGATTTAACAACGGTAAGTTCTTACCATAAATCTCGTTTTAATGTGAAGAAAAAATCCTCAGCCACTTTTCCTGTGTCAATGGAACAAAATACCCTGTTTGAAGAACCGTGGGTTAATCAAGATAAGAAATTTAAAATTCCTAGGCGGTTATTGTCCTCTTTTCCTTTTATTCCTGAGGATAGGAAAAAATGGGAAAATCCACCGAGTGGATGCGTCAGTCGCCAGGCTGTCACGTAAAATAGTATTACCTGTTCCTGGTGCAGCCTCCCTAAAGGAGGCAGCTGATCGGAAGATTGAGACTACACTCAAATCTTTGTATACAGCTGCTGGGGTGACCCAGAGACCCACTATAGCATGTGGGTGGAATATGCGAGCCATTGCTAAATGGTCTGGTAATTTAATTGAGGGGTTAGACACCTTTCCTCAAGAGGAAATTGTTTTACTCCTGCAATACATACAAGACCCTGCAAACTTTATGGTGGAAGCCATTAAGGAGATAGGTTTGCTTAATGCACGCACCACAGCTATAGCAGTGTCAGCACGCAGGGGATTATGGCTACATAAAAAAAAGGTGTGGAAGGCCTGCCTTTCACAGGCGAGGCCTTATTTGGCGATGAACTTGACAAGTGGATTTCACGAGCTACGGCGGGTAAATCCACTGATCTGCCTTCTGCAGCTCTGCCAGCCGTCCTTTCAGACTGCAAAGTTTCGGAGCAAGGCCAGAGGTTCTCTACCGCCATCAGAGGTGCTAGAAGTAAACTACGCAAACCAGCAGCTGCTGGTTAACAAGAACAGAGCTCCGGCACTGCCTCCTCAAAGCATTCCGCATGACGGTGGACCACAATGCCTGGGAGACAGGCAGGTGCGAGCCTGGCTAAAATTCTTCAGTCACACCTGGTCAAGATGTTGCCAGGATCCCCGAGTCATAGACCTTATATCCCAGGGCTATAGGCTGGAGTTGCAGGATCTCCCACCTCACAGATTCTTCAAATCAGGCTTACCAGTTTCACAAGAAGCAAGAATAACCTTACAAGATGCCATTCAAAAACTGTTACAGACCCAGGTCATGGTTCCAGTTCCTCATCTACAAAACAAGGGTTACTGTTCCAGTTTGATTGTAGTACCGAAACCAGACTGTTTGGTAAGACCGATTCTGAACCTCAAGTCATTGAACCCATACTTGCGTGTGTTCAAGTTCAAGATGGAGTCTCTGAGAGCAGTGATCTCGGGTCTGGAAGAGTGTCTCTGTATATCAAGGATGCGTACCTTCACATTCTGATCTGTCTGCCTCATCAGGCTCATCTACGGTTTGCGCAGCAGGACTGTCACTACTAGTTCCAGGTCCTGCCATTTGGTTCTCCACGGCACCGAGGGTGTTCACCAAAGTGATGGCAGAGATGATGATGATACTCCGCAAACAAGGAGTGAACATAATTCCTTACCTGGACGATCTTCTGATAAAGGCTGTGTCCAGGGAGCAGTTGTTGGAGAACATTGGTCTCACAACTAGATTACTCCTGGATCATGGGTGGATTCTGAACCTACCAAAATCTCAACTAGAACCTACGCAGAAGCTTAATTTCCTAGGAATGATACTGGACACAGAGTCTCAGAGAGTGTTCTTACCCTTTGAAAAGGCAATGATAATCCGCCTCCTGGGGAAAATGGTGACTTCTTACAAAGCAATTCAGTACGGAAGGTTTCATGCGAGGACCTTCCAGCTGGAACTGTTGGACAAATGGTCCGGATCGAATCTTCACATGCATCAGAGGATTCGTCTGTTTCCAAAAACTAGAATCTCCCTCGTGGTGGCTACAAACTTCTCATCTAATGAGTCAAAGGTTCGGGATTCAGAATTGGATTCTTCTAACCACAGACGCAAGCCTCAGTGTTTGGGGTGCAGTCACCCAGTGGGTGTAGTTTCAAGGAAGATGGTCAAGCCAGGAAGTTGTCCTTCCAATAAACATCCTGGAACTCAGTGCTATCTACAACGCCCTTCTGCAGGCATCATCTCTTCTTCAGAATTGGGCCATTCAAGTTCAGTCGGACAATGTGACGGCGGAGACGTACATAAACAGACAGAGCGGAACGAAAAGCAGAGCCACGATGACAGAGGTGTCAAAAATTCTCCTGTGGGTGGAAAAACATGCCGTGGCATTGTCGGCAATCTTCATTCCGAGAGTAGACAACTGGGAAGCAGATTTCCTCAGCAGACATGACCTGCACGCGGGGGAATGGGGCCTCCACCTGGAGGTGTTCCAGTGGCTGACACATCGGTGGGGTTATCCACAAACATGATGGCCTCTCGACTCAACAAGAAGCTCAAGCGGTATTGTTCCAGATCGAGGGACCCACAAGCTGTAGCGGTCGATGCCCTGACAACTCCATGGGTCTACCGGCTGGTGTACTCAGGCCCGGTGCTACCCGCTCAGCAAAGGGATGCAAAGCAGGTAGGCACCAGGGTGGAGAGGCGCTCTACCTGCCCTGCATCTCAGCTGCTGCACCTGCCGCATGTCCCCTGCTGCTGCTGCCGGCTGCTGTGCCTGTCACTGCATGACAGGCAGCGGCGCCGGCCGCTTGTAGCTTCCTCCTCTCTGTGAAACGGCTGTGTTCAGGGCGGGCTGCGGGTCCCGGAAAGGGGGCGGAGATGCACTATTTGGAGGGGTCGGAGCTACACGGGACCAGGCTGCAGTACAGGGGGAGCTTCAACAGTGGTTGCCTGTTAGACTTGGTAAGTGGAGGTTGAGAGAGAAATGTGTGTGTATATGGTGGGGGGGTGCGCGCACATTATAGATGCTACTACTGGGGGGCATTTATTATAAGAATGCTACTAGAGGGGGGCATTACTGATAAGGACGCTACTAGAGGGGGCCATTACGGATAAGGACGCTACTAGAGGGGGGCATTACGGATAAGGACGCTACTAGTGGGGGGTATTACGGATAAGGACGCTACTAGTGGGGGGCATTACGGATAAGGATGCTACTAGTGGGGGGCAATATGGATAAGGGCGCTACTACTGGCGAGCATTACGGATAAGGACGCTACTACTGGGGGGCATTATGTGAATGAGCAGCACTACTACGTGCGGTGTAATGTGAATGAGCAGCACTACTATGTGCAATGTAATGTGAATAAGATTGTGCTACTGTGTGCGTAAATTCAAATGGTACTATTGTGTGGCCACGCCCCTTCCTTGCAAGACTACACACCTTTTCCTGACACACGCCGAAGGTGCGCGCTGACCCTTTGTGAAGTATGGGAGGGCGCCGAACACCCTTGCCCGGTCTCTGGGTGTGCTTGTTTCCTCCCATTCCTTTTGATCCCAAGAATTCTCAAAAGAATAAAAGGGGAAAGAGTTCAAGCATTTCTCATTGCTCCAGACTGGCCGCGAAGGACCTGGTATGCGGATCTTCTCGAGATGCTAATCGAAGATCCGTGGCCTCTGCCTCTTCGAGAGGATCTTCTGCAACAGGGCCCGTTCGTTTATCAAGACTTACCACAACTACGTTTGACGGCATGGAAGTTGAGCGGCTGATTCTAGCCAGGAGAGGAATTCCTGACAAGGTCATCCCGACTGATCCAAGCCAGGAAAGGTGTAACGTCAAAACATTACCATTGTATCTGGAAGAAATATGGGGGTCATTCCGAGTTTTTCGCTCGTTATTTTTTTTCGCTACGGAGCGATTAGTCGCAAACTGCGCATGCGCAATGTTCGCAGTGCGCCTGCGCCAAGTAAATTAGCACAAAAGTTTGGTATTTTACTCACGGCCTAACTAGGATTTTTCAATGTTCTGGTGATCGGAGTGTGATTGACAGGAAGTGGGTGTTTCTGGGCGGATACTTGCCGTTTTATGGGAGTGTGCGGAAAAACGCTGGCGTTTCTGGGAAAAACGCGGGAGTGTCTGAAGAAACGGGGGAGTGTCTGGGCGAACGCTGGGTGTGTTTGTGACGTCAAACCAGGAACGAAACTGACAACTGATCGCAGTGTAGGAGTAAGTCTGGAGCTACTCAGAAACTGCTAAGAAATTTCTAATCGCAATTCTGCTAATCTTTCGTTCGCAATTCTGCTAAGCTAAGATACACTCCCAGAGGGCGGCGGCTTAGCATGTGCAATGCTGCTAAAAGCAGCTAGCGAGCGAACAACTCGGAATGAGGGCCTATGGGGGTCATTCCGAGTTGTTCGCTCGTTATTTTTTTCTTGCAACAGAGCGATTAGTCGCTAATGCGCATGCGCAATGTCCGCAGTGCGACTGTGCCAAGTAAATTTGCTATGCAGTTAGGTATTTTACTCAAGGCATTACGAGGTTTTTTCTTCGTTCTGGTGATCGTAATGTGATTGACAGGAAGTGGGTGTTTCTGGGCGGAAACTGTCCGTTTTATGGGAGTATGTGAAAAAACGCTACCGTTTCTGGGAAAAACGCGGGAGTGGCTGGAGAAACGGAGGAGTGTCTGGGCGAACGCTGGGTGTGTTTGTGACGTCAAACCAGGAACGACCAGCACTGAACTGATCGCACTGGAAGAGTAAGTCTCGAGCTACTCAGAAACTGCACAGAGAAGTCTTTTCGCAATATTGCGAATCTTTCGTTCGCAATTTTGATAAGCTAAGATTCACTCCCATTAGGCGGCGGCTTAGCGTGTGCAAAGCTGCTAAAAGCAGCTTGTGAGCGAACAACTCGGAATGAGGGCCTATGTCTCTTGGTGTGGGAGCAAACAATATTCTACGATGGAATTTCATCTGGGTCGTTTACTGCTTTTTCTGCAGTCGGGAGTTGATGTGGGCCTTATGTCTATGCTCCATAATAGTTCAGATTTTGACCTTGTCTTTTTTTCTTTCAGAAACAATTAGCTTCTCTCCCTGAGTGTCACAGACCTGGGAAGAGAGAGTTGGGTACTCAGGGATTCTTCCGATGGTTAGGAAGAGGAACCGTAGCTGGGTCGAAATAGAGACGGACGTATGTAGGTCTTCCTCATGCAGCTTTATAAGTAACTAATGCTTGAGAATGATGCCAAAGAACACTGAATGAAGTAATGAATGATTACTTGTGGACGATGCTGAAGAATACTAAATGAAGAAATGAGTGATGACTTGCGAACGATGCTGAAGAACACTGAATGCTGGAAACACTGGAACACAAAGAGCTGAGAGCACACTGTAGCGCTGGAAGCACTGGAACAGAGAGCTGGGAAACACTCCACCATGAACTGCAACATGAGCCTGGGGGTAGCTTGTACAGCGACGATACTCAGGTACTCGGGCTTTGCCCGGCATCTCCTTTTAAACTTCCCGCACAGTTCCTACTGGCCGCTGCGGTCACGTGATGGCTGACACTCCTCACTGGTCTGCTCCCGACGTGACCGCCGGGAACAATGGCGGCGCCCACGGACCGAGCAGCAGGGACACCCTCGCTGCCCGACCGCTGAGTCCAGCGACCCCCAGACACGGCCTGGCGATGGAGCACATAGCGGAGGGGTAAGCGCCGCCGCTGCCCTTCCGTGACAGTACCCCCTCTTCTAAGAGTGGCCACTGGACACTTTCCTGGCTTCGTTGGATGCTTGGAATGAGAGATTCGAACTAGTCATGGAGCAGAGACGTATCATTCAGCCAACTTCTCTCCTCAGGTCCATAACCATTCCATTCCACCAGGTATTGTAGATTCGTACGATAGTAACGAGAATCGAGAATAGCCTTGACCTCAAATTCTGTTCCAGCTTCGGTCTCCACCGGAGTAGGTCTAGGTGATTCTGACTGGAAGCGATTTAAAATGAGAGGTCGGAGGAGAGAAACATGGAAAGAGTTCAGTATTCGAAAGTGAGATGGCAACTTCAATTTACAGACAGCAGGATTTAGGACTTGCAGAACTGGGTAAGGTCCGATGAATCTTGGAGCAAATTTCATGGTGGGTACCTTTAGACGAAGGTTGCGGGTAGAAAGCCATACCCTGTCGCCAACCTTGTATTGAGGAGCTGCCCGCTGCCTTTTGTCCACGAAGCATTTATATCTGATGGAGATTATCTTGAGGTTAGCATGAGCCTTATTCCAGATGTGACTGAAGTGCTGTAGCATGGAGGTTACGGCAGGAACATTCTTTGAAGGAAAATGCGGTGATTCTGGAACACGCGGATAGAATCCATAATTGATGTAGAATGGAGTCTTGCCAGTGGAAGTATGGTACTGATGATTATGGACAAATTCTGCCAAGGGCAATAACTCCACCCAGTCGTCCTGTGACGGAGAGAGATAAATGCGAAGGAAGTCTCTAGGTCGTGATTGACTTTCGGTTTGTGGGTGGTAAGCAGAAGAAAACTTGAGTCTAATTTGTAGCGCAGAACAGAGCTCTCCAGAATCTTGCGGTGAATTGCACTACTCGGTCAGAGTCCACCTCCTGTGGTAATCCATGTAACCGAAAATGTTCTCGGATGAACAATTGAGTCAATTTGGGAGCCGTAGGTAGACCTGTCAAGGGAACGAAATGTGCCATTTTCGAGAAACGATCAACGATCACTCAGATGATATATCCCTTGGAAAGAGGTAAATCAGTGATGCAGTCCATAGAGATATGGGTCCAGGGCCTTCTAGAAATGGACAAAGGATGGAGTAACCCGGCTGGAGGTAGGCGAGGAATTTTATGTATGATACATTGTGAGCACAAGCTGACGAAATCCTGTATATCTTTCCTCATGGTGGGCCACCAATAAGTCCTTTGCAGGAATTCAAACATTTTTTGTACTCCTGGGTGACCGGAGAACTTGGAGATATGAGCCCACTTCAACAATTTTGTCCGGCGCTCAACCGGAACGGACGACCTTCCTGGAGGAGGACCTAGGGAGGTGGGAGCTGCGGAGGTGGAGACTGGACTGAGAATTAAACTCTTTTCAACTGAACTTTCTTCATCGGAGGCAGTCAGGGAGCCTCCGACATCTTTTGCATTGAGAGTCCTGGCCCGATACTTAATGACATATGAAAACCGAGTGAAAAAGAGTGCCCACCTAGCTTGACAGGGATTAAGACATTGTGCGGTCTTAATGTACATCAAATTCTTGTGATCAGTTTAGATGGTAATAGGATGTTTAGCACCCTCCAATAAATATCTCCACTCCTCCAAGGCAGATTTTATGGCCAAAAGTTTCTGGTCCACATCTGCGTATTCCTGATAGGCTTCCGGAAGAAGTTCTTTGTCAGATTTGGAGGACACTCGAATCTGGTAAACGGGCGTGAGCCAACTTGTATGGCAGTAGGAGCTCCAGGATAAGATTTGTGAGGACGCCCAATCAATGTGGGGGTTGTGGATCTTGAGCCAGGGTAAGCCGTGGACAAGGTCATGAGTCATCTACGGAATCACCAGAAACTCCAGAAGTTCAAGATGTAGAGCTCCGACCTGCAGCTTGATTGGCTCAATGCGACTGGAAATGAGTCCATTGGAAATTTGGGTACCATTAATAGCGGTCAGCATAATGGGCCAGTCGATGGATTTCAGCTAAAGACCCATTTCCTGGGCGCAAGAGGCAGAGATAAAATTTCCAGTGGCCCTGGAATCCAACATGCCGTAGAGACTATTGGGTCTGAACGTTCCCACAACGGAGATACCCAATTTAATGCTGAACCCTCGAGCAGGGAAATGATGTACGCTACTTTGGATCGATCCATAGGTAAGTTATGTGAAGCAGTTTGAAGTGCACCTCGCACTGGTTCAAGAACTCGTAGCAATATTTTGAATCTCTATTATATCGGGATGGAGTAGGAAGCTGGAGACGAGACCTAACCGCTGCCGAAGGCTGAGCACTACTGGAAACTACTACTGAAGTGGAAACTGGAGCGGGGCCCGGAACCACCAAGGCCAGATGACCAGACAACTCCTGGAGATACTGCATCACCTGACCATTTGCCGCCTCCTGACTCTGTACACGAGAAGCCAGACTTTGTATGGCTCTTGCTTCTGTGTTCTGATCCTCCGAGTCTATTTGGCCAGAGTATTCTGTCACAGACCTGGAACGAGAGTTGGGTACTCAGGGATTCTACCGATGGTCAGGAAGAGGAACCGTAGCTGGGTCGAAATAGAGATGGGCGTATGTAGGTTTTCCTCATGCAGCTTTATAAGTAACTAATGCTTGAGAACGATGCCAAAGAACACTGAATGAAGTAATGAATGATGACTTGTGGATGATGCTGAAGAATACTGAATGAAGAAATGAGTGATGACTTGCGAATGATGCTGAAGAACACTGAATGCTGGAAACACTGGAACACAAAGAGCTGAGAGCACACTGAATGAAGAAATGAATGATGACTTGTGAACGATGCTGAAGCACACTGAGTGAAGAAATGAGTGACTCGTGAACGATGCTGAAGAACACTGAGTGAAGAAATGAGTGATAACTTGTGAACAATGCTGAAGAACACGGAATGCTGGAAACACTGGAACACAGAGCTGAGAGCACACTGTAGCACTGGGAGCACACTGTAACGTGGGGAGCACACTAACGCTGGAAGCACTGGAACACAGACAGCTGGGAAACACTCCACCATGAACTGCAGTGTGAGCCTGGGGGTAGCTTGTGCAGCGACGATACTCAGGCGCCGGGGCTTTGCCCGGCATCTCCTTTTAAACTTCCCGCACAGTTCCTATTGGCCGCTGCGGTCACGTGATGGCCGACACTCTTCACTGGCCTGCTCCCGACATGTGACCGCCGGGAACAATGGTGGCGCCCACGGACCGAGCAGCAGGGACACCCTCACTGCCTGACCGCCGAGTCCAGCGGCCCGGCGATAGAGCACATAGCGGAGGAGTAAGCACGGCGTGACACTGAGGTTCAGAAAGGTGTTCTTCATATCCAACCTCCCTTTGTGCCTCCCACGGCACCTTGGGATCTCAATTTGGTTCTGCAATTTCTCCAATCGGACTGGTTTGAACCGTTACAGGAGGTAGACGTAAAGTATCTTACGTGGAAGACCGTCACGCTGTTGGCTTTGGCAAAGCGCGTGTCGGATCTGGGGGCGTTGTCTCACAAGAGCCACTACTTGATTTGTCCATGAGGACAGAACTGAACTCAGGACTCGTCAGCAATTCCTTCCTAAGGTGGTGTCAGCGTTTCACATCAACCTGCCAATTGTGGTTTCGGTTGTTACTGATGCCTCTGCTACTTCAAAGTCTTTGGACATTGTAAGGGCTTTGAAGGTATATGTGAAGCGAACTTCTTGTCACGGGAAATCGGACTCGCTGTTCGTTCTTTATGATGCCAATAGCATTGGATGTCCTGCTTCAAAGCAGTCAATTGCATGCTGGATAAGACTCACTATCCAGCATGCTTATTCCACGGCAGGCTTGCCAATTCTGAAATCTATACAGGCCCACTCTATTAGGTCAGTGGGCTCCACTTGGGCAGCTGCCTCGGCATTACAGCTCTGCCGAGCAGCTACTTGGTCGGGTTCGAACATGTTTGCCAAGCTTTACAAGTTCGATACCTTGGCTTCTGAAGACCTTCAGTTTGGTCAATCTGTTCTGCAGGAACCTCAGCACTCTCCCAACCGGTTTGGGAGCATTGGTACTTTCCCATGGTACGAAATGGATTCCCAGTATCCCCTAGGACGTAAGAGAAAATAGGATTTTAATTACCTACCGGTAAATCCTTTTCTCGTAGTCCGTAGGGGATACTGGGCGCCCGCCTGGTGCTTCTTTCTTCCTGCACGGTTACTTGTTTAAGTACTGTTGTTTGGTTCAGCTGTTGCTGTCCCTTTTTTCGAGTTTGGTTAGCATAGCTTTCCTCTTGTTCTGGTTGTGCTGGTTCGAAATCTCACCACTTTCCTTATCTATTTCCTTCTCTCAAAGTATGTCCGTCTCCTCGGGCACAGTATTCTAGGAGCCAGCACACGTTATTAAATTTCTATAGTGCCCATGGCTCCAAGTGCACCTGTCTATACCCCATGGTACTAAATGTATTCCCAGTATCCCCTACAGACTACGAGAAAAGGATTTACCAGTAGGTAATCAAAATCCTATTTATACCAGAGTTTAGCATCACTACGAACACCACCTAAACCCCAATCTATCCTGCTTCATTCTCTCCAGTAGTCTCTGCACTCATCTCAACACCTCACCAAGGACCTGTGTGCAACGCACTCCATGAACCCCTTATAGACACACCTTTTGATAATCATGATCTCTAAATGTATTTGAGAGGTTCATTGCTGTCCGTGATCCAGTCACTGGCTACAAAACTCTTCCAGATAAATATGAATAAATAAGATTGAAATAATAAACCAGCGCTTACTGTTGTATTACCTTTGCATAGAAACACTTAATAAATAATTGAAAAAAGATGAGATCGCTATATGCAAAGAAGTCCTACTTATGTAAAGAACATTATAAATAGCGTCATAAATTCACATGTGATAAAAGCATATATAACAATATATGCCATAAAAATAATAATATAGGGGCAGATGTATCAAGCCGTAAGGGTAAATTTACTAAGAATTGTGTTTGGTCAAGTTGCTATTCTTGGGAGAGTTTATCCTTTTATCCAATCTTGTAGATTTATTAAAGTCAAACACGGGAGTTTTTAATTGATTTGAATTTCCAAACACGGGCTTTCATGCAAATATGATCAAATACACCAGGCCTGGCCAACCTGTGGCTCTCCAGATGTTGTGAAACTACACATCCCAGCATGCCCTGTCACAGTTTTAGCCTTCCCTAATAGCAAAACTGTAGCAAAGCATGATGGGACTTGTAGTTTTACAACAGCTGGAGAGCCACAGGTTTGCCAGGCCTGAAATACACCATCGATCTAACTCTCAAGTACTTTCCACAGAAAACAACGCATCACAGAAATTTAAATAATCGTGTTTTTAAATACCGCGCAAACTTGGACCAAAATACACTTTAGAAATAGATGTCTCCCTGACCGGCGTGTTTTAAGAATCCTGCACGGATCCGTGTGATCTGCACACAAGCATAACCAGCAGCGGGCTCTACTAGCGGGGGGAGGGTAATGCCACAGTCAGGGGACACTGGTCACCTCGGCCAAAGCAATAGCCTCCATAAAGCAGACCCCCCAAAAAGGGGTCTCCCATCTCAAGTCTACCCCAGGCCTGGGCTAAAGCACGGGCCTACCACCCACACCCCTTGCCGGTGGGAGTGAGGTTGATAGCTTTCGATTAAAGATTTAAAATAATGTTGACTTTTACAGGATGACTGCAGGTGCCAGCCAGTAAATTTGGGTATTTAGGTTCCTGGAGAATGTAGAGATGTATATTGATATGATGTTAGCGTCCCTTTAAGGATCCAAATCCATTGGTGGGCTTGAGTGTGCGCACATAATTAATATGGTGTCTGATGGCAATAGAACCTCAGTGAAACTGTTTCCAAAGCTGTGGCATAAAAGGTAGGCCAATATGATCATATCATACAATAAGAGGCATCATCAACATTCACAAGTGAAATGTATGCCTCCAGTTAACGCCCATATCGTACTGAAGTCTGAGCTCTGACATGGAAACTATTGAACGATGAGGTATGTAGCACATTTGTTAATGTGTTCTATTCAGTGTACTTCATTCCCATTGTTAATTGGTTTTAATCTTAATCTTGGCAGGGAGGGTGCTGAATTATATTTTGTGCTTAACAATGATCAGCAGGTGGCGTTGTAAAACCAGGTTTATGCTTCAAGATTAAACAGGTGGCGGAAGAATGACATAAAATATGAAGTGTGGCTATTAAATAATGAGACTGTACCTGTAAGAAAATAAATCACTTTGCGTGAGTTAAGAGGGAGTAGGGGAACACTGACCTTGGACTATCCCAAAGTGGTTTAGCAAGTTTCACTCCTCTTGCACAGATAGTTTTCTTTTGAAGAAGTTATGTTTCTTACGTGCGTAGTAAAAATGCTTAGTTTAAAAATAGAGCAACGTGTTAACTTAAATTTTTTTGTTAAATTGAACAAAACATAAAAACAGAAACAGAATTTGACAGCAGATAAGAACCGCTTGGCCCATCTAATCCGCTCCTTTTTTTTTTTTTACCATATTTTTATCTCAAATCTTATTTGATCCTTATTTCTTTGTAAGGATATCCTTATGTCTATCCCATGCATGTTTATATTGCTTTACTGCAGTGATTTTCAACCTTTTTTTTTTTTACTCGCGGCACACCGAACAATATTTTAAAATTGCCAAGGCACACCATCCGTTCCCCACAGAAAAAAACCTAAACACACATCGGCCCTCACAGTAATAAAAAATCCACACATACATTGACCTACACAGAAAAAACAATCACATTGCTGCCCACATAAATCATGTTGCTCCTTACGTAAATCCTATTGCTCCCCACATGAATTATTCACATTGTTCGGCCCATAAATCCTATTACTCCCCACAGGAGAAATAACATAACAAATATTAGCCCCTACCGGTCAGTTGACCTCCTCCCTGTCCCTCAGTGGCGGGGGTTGTTCATAGTGGATTGCTGCGAATATTGGGCAGCGGGCGGTCGGGCAGGTGTGGATGTGGGTGGCCAAGGAAAGCTGTGGATGCAGACGGGTGGGCTGGCTGGGTGGTGAGATGCGGCGGTCGTGATCTATGATATCACACCGCCACGTCATTAAGGCACAGGTCACAGCCGGAGCATGAATGATCCTCTAAGAAGAGCCCGGGCCAACAGTTCACTCTGAAGGTGCAGGAAGCTGCTCTGGCTCCGCGGGACACATTGCAACGTGTCGCGGCACACTAGTGTGCCACGGCACACTGGTTGAAAAAGCCTGCTCTACTGTCTTCGCCTCTACCACCTCTGATGGGAGGCTATTCCACTTGTCCACTACCCTTTCTGTGAAGTAATGTTTCCTCAAATTTCCCCTGAACCTCCGCCAATCCAGTCTCAGTGCATGTCCTCGTGTCCTATTGCTTCTTTTCATTTGGAGAATGTTTCCCTCCTGGACTTTGTTAAAACCCTTGATATATTTAAAAGTTTCTATCATGTCCCCCCTTTCCCTTCTCTGCTCCAAACTATACATATTGAGATTTCTTAGTCTTTCTGGGTATGTTTTGTGATGTAGGCCATGCACCATTTTAGTTGCCCTTCTTTGTACAGTCTCTAATGTATTAATATCTTTTTGAAGATATGGCCTCCAGAATTGAACACAGTATTCTAGTTGAGGCCGTACCAATGACCTATACAGTGGCATTATTACTTCTTTCTGCTCAGTGGCGTAAGTTTATCCCAGTTGCCCGGAGGCAAGAAAAATATTGGTGCCCCCCCCCCCATATATCATCCGTGAGCCAATAAGATACCGTTTTGAGATCCGAGTAACACCAATTAAAACCGAACCCACTCATCTCTAATTCTAACTATATAAAGCTACTACAAAACCGTTGAAACTAGGCAGATCTATGTAGGGGTCCAGCCACACACTACATAGATCTGCCCAGTCACTCACAATGCTGATTATTTCTCTGACAATTAATTTGCAAGTGTCATATCCAGGATTAGAACCCACAACCTTTTACACTGGTAGCATGCACCTTACTGATGGAGATATCTGCTCTTGCATAGGAAGTATGAGAATTCTAACTATATGAAGTTACGTGTAATTGTCAGAGAAATAACTTCATATAGTTAGAATTCTCATGTTTCCTTTATAGGAGCAAATAGCTTCATCAGTAAGGTGTCTGCTTCCAGTGTATCTATAATAAAGAGGGTGTTATTTGTAAGGTGTAGTGACTAGTGGGGAAGTCGACTATGGAAGAGATACCGGCTGCTGTCAATTAACTTAATTGATTAATGTCGCTGAACACACGGAACAGGAGGAAAGGTGTCCCCCTTCAAAGCAGGAGCCCGGCAGCAGCTGACTCCGTTGCCTCCCAGAGTTCTGCCTCTGTTTCTGCTGCTGTTTCCTCTCCCAATGCAGCCAAGCATCTGATTAGCCTTCCTCATTGCTTTGTTACATTGCTTACCTGCATTTAAGTCACCTGAAATAGTGACTCCTAGATCTTTCCGTATGCTAACCGAGGCTTGTGGGGCAAATTGTATGTCACGTGTTCGTATGTTTGAGTGGTACAAAAGATTTAGTGATGGATGTGAGGATGTCAGAGATGATGAATTTCCTGGAAGGCCCTGCACATCAAAAAACCAATGAAAATGTAGAAAAAAATTGTTCAAATTGAGCATCTACTCAGCATGCGATTGATAGCAGAAATGGTAAACATTGACAAAGAAGTTTTGCATCAAGATGTGAACATGACAAAAATTTGTGCTAAGATGTTTCTTGGCGCACATGCAGCGGGTGAACAGAGGCAGTGCGCATGCGTATGGCATCTATTCACTGTACAGGGAGAGTCTGAGGGCAGCTTAGCAACTTGGAGAGTGCTGGGCATGTCTGCTACAGTGACGAGAATGGGCGTTCCACTAGGCTCCACCCCTTTTCGGACGCACACCTTTGGTGCACACTGAGGTCCCGACTTTTTCCTTCTGCAAAGTTGGAAGGTATATAAATGTATTCTTTTTCAATAATTTGCTACTATATTCCGAGTGTATTATAACAACACCTTTACTGTACCAAAAGTCGATAAATCTATTTATAATCTTTGTTTGTAGACTTTCAAGCAAAAACAACAGGCATAACTAGAGCGTTGTACAGCTTAGTGCCAAAAGCATTATTAACCATTGGAATAAGTAGAAACAATAGTTTGCTGGCAACGGAAGCATTCAAAATAAACATTTGCATATTAGATAGAGAAAAGACAGAAAAAAATAGAAATGAAGAAAAAGGGCGTTAAGAGGAAGGGACAGAAGGTAAGACTATAAGGGGGGATATGAAGGAAAATCCAGGCCACACAGGATGCAAGTCAATTAGCTGAGCATGCATACAGTGACAGATTCTGGAGGAATTACAAGAGCTGCGACAAGCCAAAACAACAACGACAGCAACCCATGGAGCTCAAACTGCAGGCCCTGTTAACAGGTAGAAAGAATAATACCCCTTTTCCACTAGCTGTTTTTACCCGTGTTTTTGCACGGGGGCGCGCATCGACACGGGTTTTTAGTAGGTGGAAACGGGTCAACACGGGTTGAGTGACCCGGGAATCCTACCCGGCTATTTACCTGGGTAGAACACGGTAATGACACGGATAACGGTGCAGTGGAAACGGTCATTACACGTGTTTTCAGACCCGAGTAGCGCTCTGAGACGCTGATTGGTGCTTCTGGGGCACTGGAAGATGATGTCATCCCTGGGAGACACGCTGGGCACATGCAGGCACCGCAGCAGCAAACAAATGCGGATGCACATCTATTGCAGCAGCTACAACACTACGCTGGGCACATGCAGGCATTGAGGCAGCAAACAAAATACTCTGAAGTCACGCTGGGTACATACAGATATTTTTATTGCAGCAGCTTCCAAACAAACAGACAATATACAGCAGCAGAAGCACCAGCACAGCAACATGGCTAGCCATACCTGGTCAGACACAGAGATCAAAGAGCTGCTTAATATTCGGGGAGAGGAAGAAATAAGAAGGCAGGTGACTGGAACAGTTAAGGATGCTATCGTCTACAAGAACATATCCCTTATGCTGGCAGAAAGAGGTATCCAAAAAACCCAGCAACCAGTCGTTAACAAATTGAAGGCACTACGCAGACAATTCACCAAAGTACACGACCATAACCGCAAGAAAAGTGGTGCTGGGCGCAGTGCCGTTTTATCAGCAGTGTAGGCCCCTGGGCACAGCAGTGCGCTGGGCCCCCTACCCATCCTCCAGCGGTAGGGGTGGGGGGTGCTATTAGCGGCAGCTTTGATGTCCCTTGGGCGGTAGGGGTGTCCTATCTTCCGCTCAGCATGTAGGACCTGGAGCAGTAATTTCTGCTAATTACTCCTTCACTGCACAGATGGGGCTAAACTGTAGAAGGGGGCATTGAGCTGAATGAAGGGGCCCTGGTACATGACTTCCAGGGTGGTAGGGGTTGTTTAATACGTAGGGGAGGGGTGGATAGTGAAGTGGGCTTAATATTTATCATTTTGCGGTGGGAGGGCAGCTTGCTTGACTGCAGATATCTCAAGTTTCTGAAAATATATTTCTTAGCTTTGAATGGGATAAAAACCTAGAGAGGCCCACCTTTCAGGAGGACTTGGGAATTGGGGATCAGAGTTCAGGAGCCAGAGCAATACACCAACGAAAATCTAAAACTGCATATCAGGCGTGTGGAGCTGGAGCAAGGACCAGTTGCTGGAAGACTGATATCTCTGGTTCTGGGCATAGTAGAGACAAGCTGCCAGTGTCCACCAAAAGGGGAGAGTCCCAGCTTTTGGAGTATACCCTCAGAAAAACTCTAAGTCAGACAGAACCCCAGATATCTGACTGGGAAGAGCAATTAACAGGCTTGGATGGGGACCACTGCTTTCAAGTCGGATATCTCTGGTTCCCCAGGGCCGATTTTCAAAAATCTGGTACCCCTGGAAAGAGGGGACCCTCAGCTATCAAGCTAGGGCCCTTATACTCCTGGGGCCCTTGGGCAAGAGCCCATTGAGCCCATACGAAAAGACAGCCCTGGCTGGGCGTATGGAATGGGCATATTATGACCTATTCTATAGTGTCTTCGGCAAAACTGCGATAACAAATCCCATAGCACTATCGTCATCCAGCTCTGCCAGTCGCCAGATGTCAGTCGACGAGGACTGTGACGAAACACAGCACAGCCTTCCCAGCTCCACAATGCAGCCCATCATCCACGCTGCTTATATCGGACAGCAGTTTCGAAGACTCGACCGTCAATGATGATTCCATCAGTGCCACTATTGAGGACGTAACACAGTTTCAGGCAGAGACGTCGCAACCCCTCAAGACCACGACTTTGCGCTCAAATAGTAAGTATTACCATTACAAATACAGTTGCAGCAGTCCCTATACAAAATCTATGTAAAGGCATGGTAATGTTGCAGAGTATAGCTAGTGTGCAGGTGGGAGAAGGCCACAAACATGTATATGCTACCACTGCTATTTGTTAATAGAATTATGGTAATGTTGCAGAGTATAGCTAGTGTGCAGGAGGGAGAAGGCCACAAACATGTATATGCTACCACTGCTATTTGTTAATAGAATCATGGTAATGTTGCAGAGTATAGCTAGTGTGCAGGTGGGAGAAGGCCACAAACATGTATATGCTACCACTGCTATTTGTTAATAGAATTATGGTAATGTTGCAGAGTATAGCTAGTGTGCAGGTGGGAGAAGGCCACAAACACGTATATGCTACCACTGCTATTTTTATATTGTTGCTTACATTCTGTTTCATCCCCTTCACAGTCTACAACGTTCCACAGCGGAAAAAGAAACTGAACAAAACAGAACAAACGGTCAGAGCAATGAAGTCCATTATCGTGGATCACCTGCGTGAGGCGGATAGTGAGCTCAATGCCCAGGAAGATGCACGGCTTGAGAGATTTCTTGTGTCAGCAAAAGAAATGCATCAAACTTTTATGAGGCAGTTAATGACCATGCATGATAGGCAGATGACATTTTTTGAACGCACGTTTGCACGTACCATAGGGAATACCACACAAGCACAACAGCAAGACACAGCCTACCCACAGCACCCATATGGTCCATACAACTATGAGCCTCCCTCAAATCCCCCAACACAAATCCCGCAATCCTCAGAATATCGGGTATATAGACAACTGCCTTAGAGCAGTGGGTGATAAAACAATGTTTGTGTTTTAAGGTTCTGTTTGCACTGTATCCTCAACCCTGATACCTACAAATGCAAACATTATTTTGATTTTACAGAGTGCCCTGTTGGCACTTTAAACTTTTATATTGTTACCTCAGAAAATGGGCAGTGGGATCCAGATATTGGGGCTACCTTTTATATTGTTACCTCAGAAAATGTGCGGCAGTGTGATCCAAATATTGGGGGTACCCCGATACCTGCCAAACCAAACATTAGTTTTTTTTTTTACAGAGTGCCCTGTTTGCACTTTACTCTTTTATACTGTTACCTCAGGGCAGGTGTCTTCACCATGTGGCCCTCTAGCTGTTGTGGAAATACATAGCAACACATGCTGGTACATGTTGTTCCACAACAGCTGGAGGGACACGTTGAAGACCCCTTGCGTTATGTGGAATTTTACAGTGTCATGTTTGCACTTAAATATTTTATATTGTTACCTCAGAAAATGTGTGCCAACTGTTTAAAAGAAAACATATAATAACATAACTTTTGAACCAAATTTTTATAACTGAAAAACAAAATAAACAAAAATTGTTTGCACACAAAAACTTGTCTGTCTACTCTACTGCAACATTGTTTGAAGATTAGCTGCAATGGTGGCCCTTATGCACTCGCTGGCAGAGTCATGCCCCTCCCCCACCAAGCCTGGTGCATCATGTACAGTGACCCCCGCCCCATGATCAGGTATATTCCACTCGGGGAGAAAGTTTTCCTTTTGAATCTCACATATGTTATGGAGAATGCAGCAGGCTGCTACTATATCTGGCATTATTTTCAAGTCCACATCATTCCTCTTCATGAGGCAGCGCCAGCGTCCTTTTAAACGCCCAAACGCATTCTCCACTGCCATACGGGCCGAACTTAGGGCATGGGTATATGATGTCTGTTCGGGGGATAAGTGAACATGCTGGGTGTAGCCCTTCATTAGCCAGCGCTGTAATGGGTATGCTGCATCACCAATGAGGTGGACCGGGATGTCCACACCATGTACTATCACCGATTTCTGTTAATAAAACATTAATATTATTACAGGGGTAAAACTTGACTATTGGTTTATGGGCGAACATTAGTTTACGTAGTAAATAATCTTACCTCTCGAGGGAAAAGCCATCCACCAAGCTTGTCCTCAGCAATACTGTAAAGATCGGAGTTGGCGAGAACCTTTGCATCATGTGACCGTCCGGGCCACCCTATGAAGACATCTGTGAAACTAAAAATAAAGGTTTATGCATTATCATAAAACAGGCCAAGCCTATTTCAAACACATTAGTGAAACAGTGCTTACCAGTATTTGTGGTCCACTATAGCTTGCAGAACAATGGAATGCCAACCCTTACGATTGTAATAGCCTGCTGGGTTGTCACAGGGGGCGATGATGGGGATGTGGGTCCCATCTATGGCACCAGCACACTGTGGGTCGCCACGCTTCTTAAACCCTTTTATAGTCGCATCTAGCCGCTGTCCTTGTGGCAAGGAAATAAAGAGATAATACATGGTATCCAGCAATGCCCACGTGACCTGGTAGACAATCTTGCAGACCGTGCCAATCCCTACTCCAAATAAACTGGAAACTGTGCGATACTCTCCAGGGGTAGCATACCACCAGAGAGCAATCGCTAATCTCCTGGCTGGCTCAATGGGCTTCCGGAACCTGGTGGTCTGCATGGTTATTGCGGGGGACAGTAGTTCCAAAACATACTCGAATGTAGCGCGAGACATCCTGAAGTTTTCCATCCACTGCTCCTCCTGATATGCTAGAATGGTCTGCATGAATGCTTCTCCATGTCTGCGATCTCTCACCCACATTCTTCGGCTTGGTGTAGAGTTCATTGTTATGAGAGAAATAACAACAGTGGATGATATACGCGCTCTCCTCCTTTTCAAATATTTGCGTGGATAGGTAGCCCTCTCT
This sequence comes from Pseudophryne corroboree, assembly GCF_028390025.1. Classification (NCBI taxonomy): domain Eukaryota; kingdom Metazoa; phylum Chordata; class Amphibia; order Anura; family Myobatrachidae; genus Pseudophryne; species Pseudophryne corroboree. The sequence goes on from NC_086446.1 coordinate 697,334,454, forward strand.
GCAAAGAATTGAGCTCTCCTTCTCCAGCTCTGCAGTAGGTAGCACAAGGTGAAAAGCTGCATCAAGCTGTCTGTAGCAGAAATAAGCAGCAGTAAACTGCAAACAGTCTGCGACTCCATGCTAGACACAGCTACTGCACCGGCGTCCATTGCTGCAATGCTGTGAGCAGGCCCCACCCCTCCCTTTTGGTCCTTTTGATGATATCATCTTGATGAGACAGTAAAAAGTCCATTTGTAATGACAGCAATAGGCTTTTACAGAGCTTACCCGGGTTAGGTGGAAACAGATCAGACACGGGAATAACCTGTGCCGAAGTGTAGTGGAAACGGGGTGGCCGACACGGGTTGTAGCCATGTTAAACATCCCGGATCGGACACGGTACTTAGGTGGAAAAGGGGTATAAGAGGAGGACAATCCAGTGGCAAACGCAGGATTTGCATGGAGGGGTTTCCAGAACTGGGCGGAGCCAATCACGGGGGCGGGTACTGAGGTGACCCAGTATATGCTGGGTCCGTAAAACTAGTGTGTGTGTGTGTGTGTGTGTATATATATATATATATACTGTACATATATCTACACATACATATATATATATATATATACATGTGTATATATATATATATATATATATATATACATACACACACACATACATATACACATATACATAGCATATTAAACATGCATGCATATATATTTATATATATATATATGTACAGTACACATATATATACACATGTGTGTGTATATATATATATATATATATCATGTGTGTGTGTGTGTGTGTGTGTGTGTGTGTTTATATGATACATGTGTATATATGTATGTACATGGATATATATGTACTATAATTAAAATAAAGTAAACTTTTATTGCACTTACAAGTGCCACCAGGAAGACAGCAGGCTGCAGTGGACGCTAGACAGCCATTAATAATACTCATGCAGCTAAAAAAAAAAAAAATTTTTTTTTTTTTTTTTTTTAGTGGAGGGGGGTTTCTGGGTGCTCGGAAACCCCCCCTGGGTGCACCACTGCAATCCATAAGAAGTTAAGAACCAGGTAGCAGAAAATTCAGGAAATCTGTCTCACACAGACAAAATTATGTCATTCATGGACATAAAAAAGTAAATGCGGTGGAACCAAAGGAAAAAAATAATAATCATAGCACACTCAAAAATAATAGTATCCAGTAAACAAGCTCAGCCCTCAAAATGTTTTTCTCTGAATAATAAAAGAATCATAAAAAAACAAAGATCAACAGAAATCTTCAGGAACCACCGAAAGGAATACAACAGTCTGTCTTAAAAATCTGGCCTGCGTAACAGTGCTAGGTGCCTAGAAAGAGACACATACAGTGTATCCTGAAAGTATTCACAGCACTTCACTTTTTCCACATTTTGTTATGTTACAGCCTTATTCCAAAATGGAATAAATTCTGTTTTTCCCTCAAAATTCTACACAAAATATCCCATAATGACAACGTAAAAAAAATATTTATTTTTTTGTGCAAATTTATTTAAAATTAAAAAAACTAAGAAATCACATGTACATAAGTATTCACAGCCTTTGCCACGAAATTCAAAATTGAGCTCAGGTGCATCCTGTTTCAACTGATCATCCTTGATATGTTCCTACAGCTTAATTTACCTGTGGTAAATTGAGTTGATTGGACATGATTTGAAAAGGCATACACCTCTCTATATAAGGTCCCACACTTGACAGTGCATGTCAGAGCACAAACCAAGTCAAAGGAATTGTCTGTAGACCATCGAGACAGGATTGTCTCAAGGCACAAATCAGGGGAAGGGTACAGAAAATATCTGCTGCTTTGAAGGTCCCAATGAGCACAGTGGCCTCCCTCATCAGTAAAATGGAAGAAGTTCGGAAGCACCAGGACTCTTCCTAGGGCTGGCCGGCCATCTAAACTGAGCAATTGGTGGAGAAGGGCCCTAGTCTGGAAGGTGACCAAGAATCCGATGGTCACTCTGTCAGAGCTACAGCATTCCTCTGTGAAGACAGGAGAACCTTCCAGAAGGACAACCATATCTGCAGCAATCCACAAATCAGTCCTGTATGGTAGAGCTGCCAGACGGAAGCTACTCTTTAGTAAAAAGCACATGGCAGCCCACCTGGAGTTTTCCAAAATGCACCTGAAGGACGCTCAGTTCATGAGAAACAAAATTCTCTGGTCTGATGAGACAAAGATTGAACTCTTTGGCGTGAATGCCAAGCGTCATGTTTGGAGGAAAGCAGGCACCACTCATCACCAGCCCAATACCATCCCTACAGTGAAGCATGGTGGTGGCAGCATCATGCTGTGGGGATGTTTTCAGTGGCAGGAACTGGGAGACTAGTCAGGATTAATGCAGCAATGTACAGAGAAAGATTAATGCAGCAATGTACAGAGACATCCTGGATGAAAACCTGCTCCAGAGCGCTTTTGACCTCAGACTGGGGCGATGGTTTATCTTTCAGCAGGACAACGACCCTAAGCATACAAGATATCAAAGGAGTGGCTTCAGGACAACTCTGTGAATGTCCTTGAGTAGCCCAGCCAGAGCCCAGACTTGAATTCGATTGAACATCTCTGGAGAGATCTGAAAATGGCTGTGCACCGACGCTTCCCATCCAACCTGATGAGAGGTGCTGCAAAGAGGAATGGGTGAAACTGCCCAAAGATAGGTGTGCCAAGCTTGTGGCATCATATTCAAAAAGACTTGAGGCTGTAATTGCTGCCAAAGGTGCATCAGCAAAGTATTGAGCAAAGGCTGTGAATACTTATGTATGTGTGATTTTTATTTTTATTTTTTATTTTTGATAAATTAGTAAAAATCTGAAAAAAACTTTTTTCACATTGTCATTATGGGGTACTGTGTGTAGAATTTTGAGGGAAAAAAATAATTTATTCCATTTTGGAATGAGGCTGTAACATAACAAAAAATGTGGAAAAAGTGAAGCGCTGTGAATACTTTCTGGATGCACCTACCTTCAAACAACAAAATAAGTTCAAACTCCAAAAGATAAACAAACCAACTCAAATCTATTGCAACCAGTGTAAATAAGAAAAAGTTTCCTGAAAACTTGGGCTGCAAGCACACCATAGAGAATTAAAGACAAATACACACACTTAAAAACTGAGCTCTGGATGAAGTGTGTTCTGGATAGCCAGGGCCGGATTAACAATGGGGCGGGTGAAGCTGCAGCTCCAGGCCCCCTATGAAAATAGGCCCAGATGGTGCTGGTAGACATTGGCGACAAGAAAAAAAATATTTTTTTTTTTCTGTCACCACCGTCAGTGGCCGTCCGAAACCCCGCCCACTTCCTCCCTCACCCCTCCACCCCACCTAGTGTCCGACTACACATACACTTCATAGTGCGGCGCAGCTGAATGGCCTCCCTGCGCCTCTGTGCAGATGCACTGCAGTGCAGTACTAAGAAGCTGGCCGCAGGCTGAGGCGGTCCGGCCTCTCCCCTCCACTCACGTCATGTTTCCTCCCCCTGCTCCTCTCGGACGCTGCCGCGTGCTATTGCCGCAGCTGAAAGCTGCGAGATCCAAACAACGGGGAACCGCTGCTGCCTGCTCCACTAATGGGGTCCCGCTGCTGATGAGGACCCGCTGCTGCTGTCGCCTCTGATGTGGACCCGCTGCTGATGAGGACCCACTGCTGCCGTTGCCTCTGATGCGGACCCGCTGCTGCGGGTGCCTCTGATGCAGACCCGCTGCTGCCGTCGCCTCTGATGTGGACCCGCTGCTGATGAGGACCCACTGCTGCCGTCGCCTCTGATGCGGACCCGCTGCCGCCAACGATGGGGACCTGCTACTATCGAAGGTGCAAAGTGCTGCCTGTACAGAGAGGGGATGCCTGGTCACATGTTAACAAAGTGCCACCTGTTCGGGGGTTAGGGGATGCCTGTCTCAACCCTTTCACTGTGCCCCCCCCCTTTCTCTTTCTCTCTGTCTCCTCTGCTCTCTCTTCCCTCTTCCCTCTTTCTGTGTGTCTTCCCCTTCCCTCTCTCTCACACTCTCCCTCTGCTCTCCCCTTCTCTCTCTGTCTCCCCCCTTCTCTCTCTGTCTCCCCCTCTCCCCTTCTCGCTCTCTATCCCCCTTCTCTCTCTCTCTCTCTCTCTCTCTCTCTCTGTGTATACCCCTTCTCTCTCTTCCCACTCTCTCCGCCTTCTCCCTCACAAATTTCTTCCCCTCTCACTTTGTCTCCCCCTTCTCTCTCTCTCTCTCTCTCTCTCTCCCTCCCTTCTCTGTGTGTGTGTGGGTCTCCCCCTTCTTTCTCTGTGTGTGGGTCTCCCCCTTCTTTCTCTGTGTGTGGGTCTCCCCCTTCTTTCTCTGTATGTGGGTCTCCCTCTTCTCTCTCTCTCTCTCTCTATTTGTGGATCCCCCTTCTCTCTCTCTATTTGTGGGCTCACCTCTCTCTCTCTCTCTCCCTCTCTCTCTGTCTCTCTGGGTCCCCCCTTCTCTCTCTCTCTCTCTCCCTGGGTCCCCCCTTCTCTCTCTCTCTCTCTCTGTGTGTGGGTCTCCCCTTCTCGCACTCTGTGTGCGTCTCTCTCTCTCTCTGTGGGTCTCCCGCTTCTCTCTCTCTCTCTGTGTGGGTCTCCCCTTCTTGCATTCTGTGTGCATCTCTCTCTCTCTCTCTCTCTGTGGGTCTCCCCCTTCTCTCTCTCTGTGGGTCTCCCCCTTCTCTCTCTCTATCTGGGTCCCCCCCTTCTCTCTCTCTCTCTCTGTGGGTCTCCCCCCTTCTCTCTCTCTCGGTCTCCCCCTTTCTCTCTCTCTGGGTCTCCCCCTTCTCTCTCTCTCTCTCTCTGTGGGTCTCCCCCTTCTCTCTCTCTCTCTCTCTCTCTCTGGGTCTCCCCCTTCTCTCTCTCTCTCTGTCTCTCACACTCTGTGTTTTCCTTTCACTCATCACCCCTCTCCCCCTTTCTATCTCTACCACTTACTCCCTCTCTCTGTCACTCTCTTCTTACTCACCCCCTCTCTGTATCTTCCCCCTTCTCTCTCTCTCTCTCTTTGTGTCCCCCTAATCTCTGTCTCTCACTTCTCCCTCTGTGGCTCCTTCCATTCTCTCTCTGCCACCCTTTCTCTCTCTCTCTCCCCCTCTTTCTCTCTCTCCCCTTTCTCTCCCCCTCCCTTTCTCTCTCCTTCTCCCCCTCTATGTTCCCCCCTTCTCTCCCTGTGTGTCTCCCCACTTCTCTCTCTCTCTCTATATATATATATATATGTATCCCCCCCTTCTCGCTCTCTCTGTGTATCCCCTTCTCTCTCTTCCCTCTGTCTCACATCGACCCTCTCTCCCCCTTTCTGTCTCTACCACTTCTCCCCTCTCCTCTGTGTCTCCCACTTTTTCCTCTCCTCTGCATCTCACCCTTCTCTCTCTCTGTCTCCCCCTTTTTCTTTCTCTGTTTCCCCCTTCTCTCTCTCCTCTCCCCCTCACCCTCTCTCTCTGTATCTTCCCCTTCTCTCTCTCTTCATATCTCCCCCCTTTATCTCTCTGTCTCCCCACTTCTGTCTCCTCTCCCCCTCTTCTCCTCCTCCTCTCTCTCTCTCTCTCCCCCTTCTCTCTGTTTCTCCATTCTCCCTCTGTTTCTCCTCCTCTTCTCTTCTCTCTGTCACCCCCATCTTTCTCTCCTCTTCTTTCTCTCTCTCTCTCTCCTCTCTCTCTCTCTCACCCCCTCTGTCTCCCTGTTCTCCCTCTGTCTATCTCTCTCTCTCTGTATCTCCCCCTTCTTTCTCTCTCTTTCTCCCCTTCTCTCTGTGTCTCCACCTTCACTCTTTCTGTGTCTCTCTCTGTACCTACCCCCTTTCTCTCTCCCACTTCTCCCCCCTCTTTCTCACCACATCACTAGTCATGCCACCACAGCACTGGTCACACAATAGGCCCTTCAGCAATTTCAGCTCTAGGCCCATGTGGACCTTAATCTGGCCCTGTGGATAGCCAGTGGGATAAAATTTTCAAATTAGCCCATTCCTGTTCTGTGAGCACGCTAGTTATTGAGACACAATATAAACTACTCTCCAGGTGGTATAGATGCTCCGATACCCTCTCCAAAATGGGATTGGGTGTCCCTAACGTCTGCTGGCGATGTTCTACTGGAAGGAAGTTTTTTCCCTATCTGCTAAAATAACGAGAGGGGAAGTCCCTACTGCCCCGCTGTTCTGGCTTTTCCACTTTTTACCTAGTCCTGCTCCATGCTATAAACAGTCATTGTTGTGCCATCTAAACAATGCAGCAAAGGCGGTTGTTCCTGTTTACTGGCGCTCGCCCTCCCCTCCGACGGTGCTGGACTGGTTCCGAAGGATTGATCAATACATGGAAATGGATGCTATCATGTCCTCTGTGGATAATGGTTACGAACGTTTCAGAGACACCTGGTTTAGTTGGATGACATTTAAGGATTCTTCTGTATATCGGGAGATCCTCACTAATAGCCGTCATCAGCCCCTCTAAGCTTCCCTAGCCGGGCACTTTCTGTTTCTGTATTAGTTTTATCTACATAACTCTCACTCTTTCTTTTACTCTCTGGTTTCGGATCAGGTCTCTTTTTTCACTCCCCTTCTCTCCTCTTTTTCTACGCTTCAACTTTCTTTGATGTTCAGCTTGTACTTTCGGACTCTGCTCTCTTTTTTCTCTCTTTTCCTCTCTCCTGTTTTGTAGAAATAGTTCAATGTATTCGGTCCTATTTACATTTCTCAAAGCCAGGCCTGTTACATTGTTATATTATTGTTCCAAACATGGGTCAGATATTTTTTTTTAATGTTTTGACTGATTGTTCTAATGTACTATCTGTTGGTACCCAGACTATCAAGTACGATTTTGGCCTGTCTGTAGTTATTGCCGCTAATATAATGTATTGCTGTTATATTTATCTACTTTTTTGTTCTGCAATAAAAACTTAATTTGCACTAAAGTGTGTTCTTCTGTTTCCAAAACCTCTTTCTTTAGTCTCTCTCTCTCTCTCTCTCTCTCTCTCTCTCTCCAAAATACACTTAAATGGACTGTATGCACCTACAGTTAGGCCTTATAGAGGCAATGGCTCATCTCTACATTCTTTACAGTGCTCCTCCCTAAGTGGAGCCTACTGTACAGTAGGTATACACGCAAATATAGGTATACATTTCCAAAGGGGCCACATTCCCACATCCACTGTAAAATGGACCTAATTGAGGCACTCCTCGGCTGGGTCACCTCCCAGGTCCTAGCTGCTGGGAAAGAAGAATGGGCTTGTAAAGCCCCTCTGCCACCCACTACATATTATGAAAACAGCAATCCAAATCCAGAAACCAGCACTAAGGTTACAGTTGACTGTGAGATTCCAGGTCCAAGCCATTCAACCGCTTCTGAGCCAAGTTTCAGCATCATAGAGCGTGAGATCCCTGTGACAGAAGCTATGGAGATAATCCATCATGGCCCTAGAAATGTCAGGTCCGGGTGTTTTTGTGAATCCGTTAACCCGGGACCAACCACAGGTGTAGGTGCTGGGGTATGAAGAAAGCAGGGAGGACGAAGAAAGTTCCATTCCATATATTTATTGAAATTAACAATTCCAGTAAAGAGTTAAATGACAAGTTGTTAATCATCATATCATACTGAAGTATTGCAGGAATGGCAGAAATAATATGCAGGATAAATCTCAAAGACAAATAAAAGAAATGTTCATGGTACTGTATATAAAACAAGCTGATGAATAAATGTTGAATTGTCCAAATATAAACAAGCTTTGATGCTGAACTGCAGAATGTGATTAACTGGATAATGCAGACATGAAGAAATAACTGTAAGGATTTGCAATGGAGTTTTGAGAGTTAACTGAGAGACTGAAGAATTATCCTTGTTATGACAACATAGCAAATATAAAGTACTGAATAGGGTTACTTGCGGGTTCCGGAGATCACTGTGAAACTGTAGTAGATGACAAGGTGATGAATGGGTTAAATGCAGAGTTGAACAAACGAACAGCTGAGGGAAATGGAATCCTCCAAACTTTGAATGGTAGGCCGACAAGGTAACCTCATGCAAGACTCTGGTAATTCAACTGTTTCCAGTAGGTGAGCAATTAACTGACAGCACAGCGGAGAGCCGGTGGATCTTTCAGCAGTGAAGGCTGCAGACGGACCTCTGGGAACGGAGGCGATATCTGGACCACGGGAATCACACAGGAATGCACGGAGAGAGCTCAGAGCTAGAGCCCAGCGTTGATACAACAAAGCACTGGCCCAGAGTAACATAATCCCAGCCTACTTAAAGGCAGCACAAGCACGGGATTGGCTTACACCTGCCCACAGGTGTTTTCACAAGTGCTCTGTATTACCTATTTGGTCTCCAACATGGCCACCTCCTATACAGCAGACACACCGCAGTGCCTTAGGCCATTTGGTCCCCGCACTCACAGTTCCCAGATTCTGCATTACCTGTGCCACCGATCACGCCGCGTCCCCACACGGGCGCACAGCACCGCGAGCAACCGCACTGGCAACGGATGAACCCCAGAACCCGCAAAGGTAAGAGACCGGTTCGTGACAGTACCCCCTCTTCTACGGGTGGTCTCCGAACACCTTTGAACCTTATCAGGATTTTTGGAGAAGTATTTCTGTACCAGTCTTGGAGCATGAACATCTTTAGAGAAAACCCAGGATCTCTCCTCCGGACCGTAACCCTTCCAGTCGACCAGAAACTGTAAACGTCCATATCGGGAACGTGAGTCCACAATCTCTTTAACTTCAAATTCCTCATTCTGCAAAGAGTGAACTTTAGGAGATTTGGACTGGGTAGTACGGAACTTATTGAGAATCAAAGGCTTCAGTAAAGATGTATGAAAGGCGTTAGGAATTCTCAAAGACGGTGGCAACTTGACTTTGTATGACACAGGGTTGAGTACTTTTACAATGGGAAATGGACCAATAAACTTGGGAGCAAATTTCTTAGAAGGAACTTTGAACCTGAGATTGCGCGTAGAAATCCAAACTTGGTCTCCCACCTTGTAATTCGGTGCAGCTTTACGTTTTCTATCTGCAAAAGATTTATAACGAGCGGAAGTTTTGACCAACGACTTACGCACACAACTCCACATTCTGGATACACGTTGAAGCTCTTGATCTGCTGCTGGAACCTCTAGGGCTGGCAATGGATGGAACTCTGGCACACAAGGATGAAAGCCGAAGTTAATATAAAAGGGCGTAGATTCTGAAGACGAATGGAAGAGATTATTATGAGCAAATTCTGCCAATGGAAGGTAGTCAACCCAGTCATCCTGTGAGGACGATATATATAGCCGGAGAAATGTTTCAAGGTCTTGGTTTACTCTCTCAGTTTGTCCATCTGTCTGAGGATGATATGCAGAAGAAAAGTTCAACTTGACATTTAAAGATGAACAAAGCGACCTCCAAAACTTGGCCACAAACTGTGTTCCCCGATCAGAGATGATCTCTCGAGGAAGGCCATGTAACTTGAAGATTTCAGAGATGAACAATCTGGCTAATAAAGGGGCTGATGGTAACCCAGTTAATGGAATGAAATGTGCCATTTTCGAAAATCGATCCACTATCACCCAAATGGTATTTCGCCCTTTTGATGGAGGTAGATCGGTCACGAAATCCATTGAGATATGAGTCCATGGTTGTTTGGGTATGGATAATGGATGTAATAAACCTGGTGGAGAACTTCTTGGACTCTTATGTTGGGCACATTTAGGACATGCTGCAATAAACTCTTGGACATCGGCTTTGAGACGTGGCCACCAATAAGACTGTTGAATAAACTTGAGAGTCTTTAGAACCCCAGGATGACCCATAAAGGCAGAGGAGTGAGCCCAGGTAAGCAGCCGTTTTCGAAGATTTGTGGCGACAAAGGTCTTGCCAGGCGGAAGAACTGGAGAGGTTCGAGTCATTAAAAAGGACGTAGGATTTACAATGGCTTGATTCGTGGTAGCATCATTTAATTCAGAAGAAGCAAAGGACCGGGAAAGGGCATCTGCCTTTTTGTTCTGAGACCCTGGACGATAGGTGAGCTTGAAATTAAATCGTGTGAAGAAAAGCGCCCATCGAGCTTGTCGTGGATTCAAGCACTGAGCTGACTGCAGATATAGAAGATTCTTATGATCAGTATAAACTGTAATGCAATGTTGTGCTCCTTCTAGAAGGTATCCCCACTCCTCAAATGCCAACTTGATGGCAAGTAATTCTTGCTCACCGATTGCATAATTACGTTCGGCCGGGAGGAACTTACGGGAGAAATATCCCCAGGGATGGACCTTTTTATCTTCAAAGACTTGTGATAACACAGCTCCTACTGCTTCTGTAGATGCATCCACCTCTAGTAGAAAGGGACGATTCAAATCAGGCTGTCGAAGAATGGGGGCTGACACAAAGGCTTGCTTTAAATCAGAGAAGGCTTTGATTGCTTCTGAAGACCAGTTCGTAGGATTTGCTCCCTTGCGAGTTAGGGCTGTGATGGGAGCAGCTAACGTAGAATAATTTTTAATGAATCTCCTATAGAAATTAGCAAAGCCGAGAAATCGCTGCATCCCCTTGAGAGTTGTAGGAGTGGACCAATCTCGGATAGCTTGTACCTTACCGGGATCCATACATAGCTCTGATCCAGAAATGATGTAACCAAGGAACGGTATGGAAGATACTTCAAAAGTGCACTTCTCTAACTTACAATAAAGTTGATTTTTCCTCAGACGTGTCAGTACCTCTTTAACTTGGTGACGGTGAGACTTTATATCCCTAGAGAATATTAGGATATCATCCAGGTACACTACTAGACACTTGTAGAGAAGATCACGAAAAAGTTCATTCACATAGCTTTGAAAAACTGCAGGTGCATTACAAAGACCAAAAGGCATTACAAGGTATTCGTAATGCCCATCCCGGGTATTAAAAGCAGTCTTCCACTCGTCCCCTGCCCGGATGCGGATTAAATTGTAGGCCCCTCGGAGATCCAGTTTTGTAAACACAGTAGCTTCTTTTACCCGGTCAAATAATTCTGGAATTAAGGGTAATGGATACTTGTTTTTCACAGTGATCTCATCGAGTCCACGGTAATCTATGCATGGTCGTAACCCACCGTCCTGCAGGTGAAGAAGATGGTCTGATAAATCCTTTGGTTAGATTTTCCTGTATATAATCAGACATAGCTTGCGTCTCTGGGATGGATAGCGGATAAATTCGTCCCCTAGGAGGTGTTTTACCCGGAACCAGGACAATTGGGCAGTCCCATTCGCGATGAGGAGATAGAGAGTCTGCTGCTTGTTTACTGAAAACATCCGCAAAGGATTGATACACCGGAGGTAGGTCGGGAAGGCTAATTGACCGGAGAGGTACAATTGAGGCTAAACAGTCCTTGGTACAAGATTTACCCCATGAAAGGACTTCCATGGTTTGCCAATTAAGTTGAGGATTATGTTTCTGCAGCCAAGATAAACCAAGTATCACATCTTGAGAGGCTTTGGGAATCACGTAGAAGGAGAGGTATTCGGAATGGAGCACACCAACTTTCATCTTGAGACATACGGTTCGATGAGTAATTATACCATCTGGAATTCGACTTCCATCCACTGCTGTAACGGCAACTGCTGCTTCCAGAGGCATGGTTTGAACTTTAGACCGTATGACAAAGGCTGAGGAGATGAAGTTCTCGGCTGCCCCGGAATCTAGGAGAGCTGAAACTTTCACTGTAGAACTTGGAACTTCTAATTGAATAGACAAGGTCGGCTCTTTCCCAGAACGTGATTCTAAAGTAACTCCTAGCTTAACCTCCCTTGAATAAGCTAGGAGCGAGAGTTTTCCAGGCCGGAGTTTGCAGGATTTAACCAAATGTTCGGAGGACCCACAGTACATGCAGAGGTTACCCTGTCGACGACGAAGTCGTTCTTCCTCTGTGAGGCGAGAGCGCCCAATCTGCATAGGTTCTTCTGTTGTTACTGGTGACTGTGATGAAGAATCTTGTCGAGGCCTAGGATGATAACGTGGACTGGATCGCTCTGTCCTGGATTTCTCTAAACATCGCTCTCTGTAGCGTAGGTCAAGTTTGTTACAGAGAGAAATCAATTCATCCAGTTTAGTAGGCACATCCCGGATGGTTAAATCATCCTTGATTTTCTCTGAAAGTCCATTCCAAAATGCGGCGATCAGGGCCTCCTCATTCCAATTTAACTCTGAAGACAACGTGCGAAACTGAATAATATATTGACTGACAGGACGTAAACCTTGACGTAGACGGAGAATCTCCAAAGATGCTGAGGTGGTTCTGCCTGGTTCATCAAAGATTCTCCGGAAGGATGATACGAACTCCTTGTAATTAGAGAGGATAGGATCACCTCTTTCCCATAATGGTGATGCCCAATCCAGAGCCTGACCGGAGAGGAGGGCAATAATATATGCAACCTTAGAACGAGCTGATGGGAAACTGGCGGACAACAGTTCGAACTGGATCTCGCATTGATTCAGGAATCCTCTGCAAAGATTTGGAGTTCCGTCAAACTTACTCGGAGAGGGTAACTGCAAGCGGGACGTAGGCAGCGTCACAGGAGAAGCTGTAGTGGTAACTGGGACAACCGGAGTTGGAATCTGGATTTGAGACGTTTTAATAGCCGTATGAAGAGTCTCTAAACTGTCTGCCATAGTTTGCATAAACTGCACTATTTGTGTCTGTATAGACTCCTGGTTTTCTAGACAGGAAAGGATATCTGACGTAGCACCGCCTCCTGCGAATTGGTCACTTGACGGATCCATGTGGCCAGTGCTTACTGTCAGGTCCGGGTGTTTTTGTGAATCTGTTAACCCGGGACCAACCACAGGTGTAGGTGCTGGGGTATGAAGAAAGCAGGGAGGACGAAGAAAGTTCCATTCCATATATTTATTGAAATTAACAATTCCAGTAAAGAGTTAAATGACAAGTTGTTAATCATCATATCATACTGAAGTATTGCAGGAATGGCAGAAATAATATGCAGGATAAATCTCAAAGACAAATAAAAGAAATGTTCATGGTACTGTATATAAAACAAGCTGATGAATAAATGTTGAATTGTCCAAATATAAACAAGCTTTGATGCTGAACTGCAGAATGTGATTAACTGGATAATGCAGACATGAAGAAATAACTGTAAGGATTTGCAATGGAGTTTTGAGAGTTAACTGAGAGACTGTGAAGAATTATCCTTGTTATGACAACATAGCAAATATAAAGTACTGAATAGGGTTACTTGCGGGTTCCGGAGATCACTGTGAAACTGTAGTAGATGACAAGGTGATGAATGGGTTAAATGCAGAGTTGAACAAACGAACAGCTGAGGGAAATGGAATCCTCCAAACTTTGAATGGTAGGCCGACAAGGTAACCTCATGCAAGACTCTGGGAATTCAACTGTTTCCAGTAGGTGAGCAATTAACTGACAGCACAGCGGAGAGCCGGTGGATCTTTCAGCAGTGAAGGCTGCAGACGGACCTCTGGGAACGGAGGCGATATCTGGACCACGGGAATCACACAGGAATGCACGGAGAGAGCTCAGAGCTAGAGCACAGCGTTGATACAACAAAGCACTGGCCCAGAGTAACATAATCCCAGCCTACTTAAAGGCAGCACAAGCACGGGATTGGCTTACACCTGCCCACAGGTGTTTTCACAAGTGCTCTGTATTACCTATTTGGTCTCCAACATGGCCACCTCCTATACAGCAGACACACCGCAGTGCCTTAGGCCATTTGGTCCCCGCACTCACAGTTCCCAGATTCTGCATTACCTGTGCCACCGATCACGCCGCGTCCCCACACGGGCGCACAGCACCGCGAGCAACCGCACTGGCAACGGATGAACCCCAGAACCCGCAAAGGTAAGAGACCGGTTCGTGACAAGAAATTTGGAGGTTATAGCTAAGGAGAAAATCTGGCAAGAGTCACTGATGCAGTCAACATGCAGTCACCCATTATTCGCACAGTTAGCAAAGTCAGAAAATGGTATATTTCACATAAATATAGTTTCCATATTCTGTGTGTTTGTCCCTAACTGGAGAACAATGTTAAGTGTACTAAATAAAACAGACACAATTTCAAGGGGTCACGATGGTGTGTACGACCACAAAATTATTTTCCAACAAATAGAGTAATCTGAATAAGAGACTTGCCAGCAATGTATATTGGGCAGCAGTTTTGACAGCCTAGGTTTATATAAGTATACAGTGTTTGCTTTTGTATTTGTCAGATGACTATACATATTCAATGACATTGTTCTTATCAAAGCAGTGTTTCTACATTTACACAAGAGCAATGTCAAAGTGTAATCCGGGGAAGATGCTATTTGGTATATGCTGACACTGTTTGAAATATATGTTTGTATTGATGTCAATAAACACAGTTGATAAATTTCCGGCGCAGGCTTAAGCAAAAGATGAAGGACCAGCTGCATCTTGCTTGGGGAACTTGTGGGGGCTTATCCCTCAGTCCTTGGCGTACTCCCCCCAGAAAGAATTGGCACTGGTGTGTAATAGAAAAGCAGGAGGGGGTATGTGTGAGCCACATAGATTCTACCCGCCTACCATACAAACCCTGTATGCCATGGCTGGTATTTATATATATTTTTTCTAATATGTTTGTTTTTTGATAGTAATAATTATTTTCTCTTTTTGTTTTTCAGATGAGAAGGCTGACTCTCCTGGGGCTGATTCTAAGGAGAAAGTGGCACAATCACCATGTACACCACCATCAGTGCCGCTTTGCTTCATCAGTGGCCCCATTCTCCGGGAGATTGAGGATGAATCTGAGCACAATGGGCACTTTCCTCTCAGAGATTGCGACATCACTGGTGCATCAGACTGAGCTCCTGGGAGGCAGAATCTGCTTCAGAGTCAGGTTGAGGTCATTGTTACCAGTGGGTGGTCTTCAGGTTGCCGGTGGTCGGGCTCCTGACGACCACCATACCAGCGCCGGAATCCCGTCACCAGCATACGGGAGCTCTTTGCTCTCTTAAGTTAATGTTGTTAGTTAGTGTGTGTGAGTGGGGGCCGGCATTGGTGTTGAGAACACAGTACAAATAGACTGAGTTGGGGGACAAGACATATATCTAACCTGATAACCAATTGCTCAGGAATGTTGTGTGCTTGTAGTGGTCACAAGTCCAGACTATAGCATTTTATTTATCTATTTCTTTATTATTATCATTAGCTCATTAAAGATCAAAGCTGATGCTATCATCATTATCAACATATATCTCTCTGGCTGGGTCCACAGGATTATCCACAGGATAACATTGGGATATGGTTGAGCGACAGCGGAAATGGCACCAACACGGTCACGGGCTTTCTGGCCTCCCAGGATGCATCGGGGCTTCCCCATATAATCCCGCCCACTGACTCAGTCAGATCAGTTTTTTGATTGGTGCTGCAGGAAGCCGCATGGTCACAGGGCTGCTGTAGAATAAAGCAGCCTGAAGTTTTTATTATTTTATTTTTATAGACTCACTATATTTTTTTGGAGCAACTTTTCTTAACAGCGTCTTATACGCATACTAGAAAGAGTCGCTCCAACAACTCCCCACCGGGTCGCAACAACGCTTACCTTCGCGGTACAGTGCTGTCTCGACGGGCGTCTGTGTCGGATGTTCTAGCAGGTCCAGCAGACGTAATTAGGCTGTGGATGGAGCATGGGGGGAAGGTGAGTCTATGGATTCCCCCTTACTAAGGGGGTCCGGACACAGCTACACTGATTTGGTGGAAACTACAAACAGTGTGTTGATGCGCCGAACATCTCGAGTGCGACAGCGCTACGCTCCAGGGATCATAGGCGCCAGGACTAGGTAGAGGCCGCGATCCTTAGAGTTTAAGTCAACTGGGGGATTTAGACGCTCTCCTGGCCGTCTCTCCTCCGAGTTCATGACCAGTTTCCGAGCATCTCCCGTCCATGAACTAAATGACCTCACTTCCGTCTCAGACGCTACCACGAGGGTACTCGGTCGCAGCTTAGACGCTGCGGTTGTGTACACTAGAGATCCCTCCTAGACCAAGTCGCAGGCCTTAGCGTCTGCATACACGTGGAAGTCGCTGAGCGTCCGTGTCTGCAGGAAGCGATTGTGTCCGTTATCAGTTATACAAGAGCGGTAGTGTACATCAGTAGTGTCTGAATCCACTCAGCGTCTTTGCTTGGATATGGAAGTGTGGTGAGTCTCCCTGTATCCCGCTCTACAGAGGAAGGGTATACAGTACTAAAAATTCTCTCTACTTGTTAGTATGAATTGTTAATTATTAGTACATATTGCATATGGGATCTGTGTATTACTGTGTTTTCTGCATGTTATGTTGAAAAAGAAGTAAGAACCACTTAAAAACAGAAGTACAATTTTCCTACTTACTTGTAAGTTGTTATGGGGGTTGTATTCTCATATGACAATGTCTAATGCCTTAACATGTGACTGACTGCTAGTATGTGTGCTGACTTTTCTATGTAATGTCAGTCCTGTTCTGATCCTCAATTCAGGTGCACTGTGGTCAGATTGATCTCACTTCTATATACTCATATATAGGTGATTTTCAGTCACAAATTGTGTAGTCATTAACAGATTATTAACATGTCTGTGAGCGGCAAAAGTGACGAGGAGAATTTATCAAGCACTCCTACATCCCTAACATGCTTATCTTGTAAGACAGGGTTAATTGGTATGGACCAATTAGTCACTTATGAGGGCTTGTGTGCGAACCTTTTTGCTTTTCAGCAAAGTAAAAAACAGGAGTTGGTTCAGCCACCAACAGAGCCACCATGGAATATGTTCGCAAAGACTCTATCTTCAATAGCGGACAGGTTAGCTCCGGTAGCACCACCTCAAGGGTTAGGTTACACTATTAACCCATACATGCAGCTCCCTTCCTACGGCTTGGTTCCAGTAGCCTCTACAAGCAACCAAGGGATAGGTAAGACTTAAGGCCCGTACACACTGGTCGATATATCGGCCGTTCTCTTGAACGGCCGATATATCGCGGGACCGTCGGCCAGTGTGTACGGCCGATACGTCTGTGAACTCCGTCGTTCACAGACGTATCGCGTCGGCCGCGCAGCAAAGCCGACGGACAATATATCTACCGATATATTGGCGCGTCGCTGTATGTGTACGGGGCGGTCGGCCGACACATGCTGCGGCGGCCGGCGGTGATTGACAGCTGAACTGGGCGGGCGTGTGTACACGCCCGCCCAGTTCATGACGTCAGTCCCCGACGGATCGGGCAGTGTGTATGCTCAACACACTGCCCGATCTGTCTATAGATATATCTGCAGATCAATTGATCTGCAGATATATCTATTAGTGTGTACCCACCTTAAGACAGATACGTCTATGTGGCAGACTACACAAGATGATACAACAGATGATGATACAGTATATTCAAATACTCCGTATGATGATCAGTCGCAGAGTTTTAGTTCAGAGGATGTAGCTGAACTTATTAATGCTGTGAAGGCTGTTCTTTCTTTGGAAGAGCCAGCCAAGACAGTGTTAAAATCTAAAGCACCTGTGTTTAAACTAACAAAATCAGTGAAAACTGAATTCCCAGCGTCAGATGAGCTGACATAAATGATGGATGAGTCTTGGGCGACGCCCAGTAAGAAATATAAGATTCCGAAAAGATGGAATTCTTATTATCCATTTCCAGCTGAGGATTGTTCGAAAAGAGAAGTTCCTCCAAAAGTAGATGCACATGTTCTGCGACTTGTGCATAAATCTGCTTTACCACTGTCGTCTACCTCACTAAATGATGTCACAGACAGAAGGGTAGATAGTTTTTTGAAAAATGTATTTTCTCTAGTAGGAGCAGTGGTAAGACCTGCTATGGCTTTGGCCTGGGTAGCAAAGGCGATGGGCGAATGGATAGAGGAACTTGAGAATGACATCTCTTCTAATAGAGAGCAAGAGTATCATTTAAGCCGTTTAAGACAATCTGCCCAATACTTAGAGGAAGCAGCAATTGATATGGGTACAGTTGCTTCTAAAGCTTCAGCCTTGACGGTAGCCGCTCGCAGAGCAGTTTGGCTACGTACCTGGAAAGCAGATGCGGAATCCAAGAAAGAATTGGAAGCATTGCCTTTCGTTGGTAATATATTGTTTGGGAAACCATTATCTGATATCCTAGAATCAGAGGCTGAATCAAAGAAGGTCAGATTTCCGGCTACTTATAACCCTAAGTCTAAGGGTTAAAAGTTTTGCTCGTTTCGTTGGCAAAGCAAAGCGAAAGCTAAAGAGGAGTCTAAGCAACCCCAGTTCAAAACCAGGGGTAGGAAGCAGTGGGCTAGTAAAAAGCCAGCTTCCAAGCCTGAACAGAAACCATCAGCCTGAAGAGACGGGCCTCCGCCTGGAGGATTCCAGGGTTGGGGGCCGACTCCTTCATTTTGCACACATATGGCAGCAGTCAACAACAGAATGTCACGGTCCGGCGGATCGGGTTCCGGGACCAGCGGTACTTACCTGTCCGGATGCTCTGGCGCGGTCCCTCCGGTGGGGGTGCGGGCTGCTGGCGAGGGGCACAACTTGCAGGCATGTCTGGGAGGAGAGGGCTCAGAGGCAGCAGCAAACATTTGTGCAGCTTCCAGCTGCAGAGGTCCGGGATGGGCGTCGCCGCCTTGGAAGGGTCAGCTAATCTAAAACACTCAGTCACCTGCAAGGTTTGCAAAACCAATGTGAAACAGTCTGCAGGTATAAATCTAGGGATTTCTGGGTAAGCAAATTGCCAGTGCAACGTCTCTCACACAGCCTTGTGTGTGCTAGTTCCCTGTGCTCCACAGCATTGCTTCTAAATCATCCTGTTCCCTGAGTTCTCACCTGGATTGCTGGATCTACACCCGGTTATTTCTCCTCGGATGCTGACCTCTCCGAGTCACCATCCCTCTCAGCGAGTCTCAGTTACCCCAGTCTACAGTCTTCCTATCCGGGTTTCCGCCAGACGTTCGTCCACAGACGTACAGGTCCTGCCGACGCAACCGCTCTAACAAGTAAACAGCTAGGGCACCTGTGGAACCTCCTTTAAAGCTCTATGAAAAGACTTTCATTCAACCTGCCCGGCTAATCCTGCCTAAAGTCACCGATACCAAACCGCATGCCACAATTCCGGATTCACAAAACCCAGTCCCCGTGACACAGATGCTTGGGTGCAGAAGGTGGTATCTCAGGGGTATGGGTTCCCATTCAGGAGGCAGCCTCCTCAAAGATTTTTTTGCACCAGCCCGTCTCGTATAGAGTCGAAGGCCAATGCCCTGCAAGAAGCAGTCCAAAAATTACTGCAATCAGGTGTGATTGTCCCAGTGCCGCCAGCACAGAGGGGACAGGGGTTTTACTCCAATCTATTTCTGATCCAGAGGCCAAATGGGTAATTTCGACCAATTCTCAATCTGAAAATGTTGAACAAATACATTTGGATCCCAAGGTTCCACATGGAGACGTTATGCTCCATAATGTTGGCTATGGAACCGGGAGATTGCATGGTATCTCTGGATGTACGGGATGCTTACCTACATGTGCCTATAGCACTGTCTCATCAGTGTTAACTCAGGTTTGCCATCCTCCAGGAACATTTTCAGTTCCAAGCTTTGCCCTTCGGGCTAGCAACAGCACCCAGGGTGTTTACCAAAATGATGGTGGTTATGGCAGCTTGTCTGCGCAAACAGGGGATAAGAATATTCCCATACCTCGACGACCTGTTAATCTTAGCACATTTGCAAGATTTACTTTTGAGCCATCTTCAACAGACAATAGTTTGTTTACAGAGACACGGGTGGCTCATAAATTGGGAAAAGTCGTCTCTGAATCCGTCACAGCAGATGGTTCATTTGGGGGCCATATTGGATTCAGACCTACAGAAAGTTTTCTTACCAGAGAAAAAGATAGTCAAAGTGCAGGTCATGGCTCAGGAAGCGTTGCACGCCCAGACAATGTCAGTCCATGCAGCAATGCGACAGTTTGGTCTGATGGTATCAACCTTCGACATGGTGGAATATGCGCAATTCCACTCCAGACCATTGCAGCACCTTATTCTGACCAAATGGAACGGAAATCATCAGACGATAAAAAAGCAGATGATAAAGTTTCCAGTAAGCGTAAAAAGGTCTCTAGTGTGGTGGCTACAGACAGACCATTTAAACAAGGGGAGACCCTTTTCGATAAAAGAATGGCAAGTCCTGACAACAGATGCCAGCCTGCAAGGCTGGGGTGCGGTACTCAGAAGCCTTTGGTTCCAGGGAAAATGGACCGCAAGGGAAAGTCGCCTGCCGATAAATCTGTTGGAAATAAGGGCCATTTACTTGGCTCTAGTTCAGGCAAAGGATAGTCTGCAAGGAAGACCGGTTCAGATTCGCTCAGACAATGCGAAAACAGTAGCGTACCTCAATCATCAAGGAGGAACTCACAGCAAAAGATTGATGGAGGAAGTAACTCCCATTCTAAGATGGGCAGAGCTCCATCTCCCAGCATTGTCAGCAGTATTTGTCCCAGGTGTACTGAACTGGGAGGCGGATTTCTCAGTCGACACACCATTCAGGAAACCGAATGGGCATTACACCCAGAAGTGTTTCAGACACTAGTGAACAGATGGGGTCTACCAGAGATAGACCTCATGGCGTTTCGTCTAAACAACAAAGTTCCAAGGTATGGATCGAGAACAAGGGACCCAGGAGCGGTCCTTGTAGATGCACTGTCAGTAGAATGGAAATTTCATCTGGTGTATCTGTTCCCTCCAATATCTCTGTTACCCAGAGTAGTGAGAAAAATAAAGCAAGCAAAGGGAGCGATAATTCTAATAGCTCCAGCTTGGCTAAGAAGGCATTGGTACACAGATCTGTTAAGAATGTCCGTGGAAGCACCAATACTGCTCCCTCAACGTCCAGATCTGCTAATGCAGGGTCCCTGTTGTCACAGCCATCTGGAGCGCCTGTCTTTGACGGCGTGGCTGTTGAAACCTCTATCTTAGAAGCTAGAGGATTTTCAAAACAAGTAATCCAAACTATGCTTAGAGCAAGAAAGCCTTCTTCAGCTCGTGTGTATCATAGAATATGGCAAGCCTATATTCATTGGTGTACTGGAAAAAATTTGAATCCAAGATCTTTTAGTGTATCCAGGATTTTGGATTTCCTTCAAGCAGGATTGGATAAAGGTTTGAAAGTTGCTTCCTTGAGAGTTCAAGTATCAGCATTAACTGTATGGTTTCAGCGGAAGATTGCTGATTTACAGGATGTACGTACTTTCTTTCAGGGAGTTGTACATATTCAACCTCCATTTGTTCCTTCTGCAGCTCCCTGGGATTTGAATTTAGTTCTTAGATACCTTCAGGGACCTCCGTTTGAACCACTTAAGAGAGCAGATCTTAAATGGTTCACGGCTAAAGTACTTTTTCTACTGGCAATGGCGTCAGCCAGAAGAGTGTCAGATTTAGAAGCGTTATCGTGTAAGTCTCCTTTCCTAAGTTTTTTTCCAGACAGAGCAGTTCTCAGAACGAGATCTGGTTATCTTTCAAAGGTGGTGTCAAAGTTTCACCTGAATGAAGAGATTGTAGTCCCAGCTATTCAGGTACCGGGACTATCTGCGGGAGAAGCGTCGCTGGACGTAGTCCGAGCTTTAAGAATCTACATAGATCGTACTAGTGCCATCAGGAAAACAGATTCTCTCTTCATCCTCTACGGATTCCATAGAAGAGGATGGCCTGCTAGTAAACAGACGCTGGCGAGATGGCTCCGAATGGCAATATCAGAAGCTTATTCTCATGCAGATCTCCCTACTCCGGCTAATGTCTCTGCTCACTCTACACGTAAGGTAGGTCCTTCATGGGCAGCACAACAGGGTGCTTCAGCAGAACAGATTTGTAAGGCAGCCACATGGTCTTCCATGTCACGATCCTGACTGTAGTTCTCATATTTGGTGACTTACCCCTGCCATCTGTCCTGGATCCTGTGCCTTTTTGCTCACTGAGATAAACAGCTTGTCAGCACCATGAGTTTCCTGAGTCCTGAGTTCTCTGCCTGGAAGGTAATAGTTAACGAGCTCTACCTGTGATTAATCTTCGGTGTGAGTCTGAATTCAGCAATTTGAAGTTTAGGCCTAAAAGCCAGCATCCTCTGTGTGTTTGCAGAAGTTCAGGCTTCAGTGTTCTCTCGGCCTGCTAGGCCTCACTCCGCTTTACAGCCTAGTCTAGAGTACTCACATGACAGTGACTGTTCACCTGACCCAGAGCTGTCCAATTCTGTGCCAGCCTGAGACTCTCTGAATCACCTGACACTGCTCACCAATCACCAAGGACCAGGAAGTATAAGTCTGAAGGCTGGAGTTGGAAACGCTGCCAGTTCCTTGTGTCACACACAGCTCTGTGAGAGCTTTGAAGCTGAGCTCCCTAAAGGTAACCCTTGTACTTCAGTTCCTGTAAAAACTCTGTTCCTTTGCTACCCAGTTGGGATTACATTTGTGATTCCATTGATATCCAGTATTCTACAGTTTCAACTTAAAGGCACAGTTGCAGTGTTTCATCTTAAAGGCACAGTCACAGTATTCCACAGTCTCAACTTAAAGGCACAGTTGCAGTATTCCATAGTTTCATCTTAAAGTCGCAGTATTCCAGAGTCTCAACTTAAAACCACAACTACAGTATTCTACCGTCACAGCCGCAGGGTTCTTCAGCCTCATCCTAAGTTACAGCCACAGTCATCGTTCTACTTTTAGCTGCGTTTCCAGTTATATCCGGTACCAGCCCGCATTACAGTTTTATCCCAGTATCACCGGTAACCAGCCCGGTTATCAGTCTCACCAGTAATCAGTCCGTCTTGCCAGTAACCTTGAGTACATAAGCACCTACTCCTGTGACAATATATCCAGTACAGTCTCACCTATACATTCATCATCCTGCTATCAAAGTCCCTGGTAATCCAGTGGTCAGAATACGGCTTCCTCTGCCGAGGCCCGGGTTCGATCCCCGGTCAGGGAATGGTCCTTCTTCTCACTGATTCCTACAGACCAGCCTAATATTCACATAGTCCTCCAGTTGCCCGCACAGACTTCACTAACACCGGGTTCACAAAAACCACAGTCATGACATTCCATAAATACATCCATTAGACATTATGCCTTGGATACTCTTGCCTCTCATGATGCAGACTTCGGGCGAAAGGTCACAGGAGCGTCCCCACCACTAAAATTGGCTTTGGGAATCCCAATGTTATCCTGTGGATAATCCTGTGGACCCAGCCAGAGAAATAGACGTTATGGTAAGAACTTACCGTTGATAACGTGATTTCTCTTATGTCCACAGGGATCCCACCCTGACGCACCTGATTTGAGGATCTTGACAATCACTAAACCTCTTCCCTCCTGAATGGAAGGGTGTGCATGTGTGTTCTTATCGCTTAAATAGGTTTCTACCTGATGCTCCTGCCTAAATCGCTGTGGAAAGAACTGATCTGACTGAGTCAGTGGGCGGGATTATATGGGGAAGCCCCGATGCATCCTGGGAGGCCAGAAAGCTCGTGACCGTGTTGGTGCCATTTCCGCTGTCGCTCAACCATATCCCAATGTTATCCTGTGGATACCTGTGGACATAAGAGAAATCACGTTATCAACGGTAAGTTCTTACCATAACGTCTATTTTTATAGCAGGATGTCAGAACCTGCAATACATACTCTTAATACCAACGGTAAATCAGGCGCTAAACATCTTCCTAGTAGGTTTACATAAGTATATCTTGGTAAGAAAGTATGGTAATAAGAGCTACAATACAATATGTCCAATGGGGTTTGGTATGGGATCCCGACAGTTAGGATGCTGGCGGTCAGAATACCAACAGCGGCATCTCGATGGTCAGAATCCTGACACATTTTAGTAAGTACGCTAACCTTAAACTTTATGCTCCCCCTAACCCTCCCCTCCCGCAGCCTAACCCTAACCCTCCTTTCCCACAGCCTAACCCTTCCCACCTGCAGCCTAACCCTAACCCTCCTCCTAGTGCCTAATCCTAGTTTCCCCTTCCCGCAGCCAAACTCTAACCCTCCTTTCCTGCAGCCTAACCCTAACCCTCCCCTCCTGCAGCCTAACCCTCCCCCTAGTGCCTAACCCGTTTCCCCTTCCCGCAGCCAAACCCTAACACTCCCTTCTTGCAGCCTAATCCTCATCCTAGTGCCTAACCCTAACCTCCCTTCCCGCAGCCTAACCCTAACACTCCTTTCCTGCAGCCTAACCCTCAGCCTAGTGCCTAACCCTAACCTCCCTTCCCGCAGTCTAAACCTAAACCTCTCCAGTATACTTATGTTCGGGCTGCTAACTGTCGAGATTCCAGCTTTGGGATTCTCAGCGGTGTTGGGATTCCGACTCCAGTCTCCTTACCACCGCTATCTTGACTATCGACATATTTACAAAGCTCACAGAGATATGTGGAAACAGGAATGAGATCATTTCAGAAGACACTGGAACAGAATATAATTAAAATGATTGCAATTTAGACATAGAAGCTCTTGTATCTCTCAAATATATAACCTCTTTTCTCAGTATCGTAAAATAGTAGCTAGTCCCACCTAGCAGCTAGTCCCACCTATTATCACAAGAATCAGTAAGTAGCCATTATGACTGTATATTATGGAATACAGAGAATGATTCCCCCATAACAGCAGAGTGACTAACATCATCTGAAGAGGGTGCTAGCTGATGGGCCAAAATTGTGTCAGGCTGCAGACCCCCCTTTGAGAATTGAAACTGAGGTGTGCTGTGTTAGCTTGTCACAGGAGATATCTCTGCAATCTCCTGCATTCAGCTTTTGTTATATGGTAGGGATACATGAACTGTTCTCACTGTTTCCACACTATTTCACCCATGGGTGCATCCTGAACATTTTGAAGGGACCCCTGTCCCAATGCTTCTAGAGAGACACCTATTGCAGCAGTTGTTAATGTTATGCCCCATAGTAGTGTCCTAGTTAATAGTATGCCCCATAGTAGTGCCATGGTTTATTTTCTGAACCATAGTAGTACCCTAGCAACACAGTACCCCCAATTCACATTGTGCCTGATTCAGATGCAGTTGCAATTTTAATGATGTTGCAACTGAGCGATTATCGTCAGACTGTGCACGTATTGCAGTCGCAGTACGCACACACCAGGGTACCTTTGTGATGCTGCTCACAGTGAGGAATCAGTCGCAGAGTGATTTACAGGAAGAGGACATTTAGGGGAGATAACAGGGAGTGTCCGTAAAAATGCAGGCATGTCATGACCGTTAGAGGGGAATGTCTCTGCATGCGACTGTGATATTGAATGCATAAAAGATGGTGCCAGTTCGCAGCTCCTGCAGCCATTCCGCGTGGCCGTGGAGGCACTCAGGGTGTCAATGTTCCTCGCATCTGTGTCTCGGTTGCATCGGAGTACCCAGTTACCGAGCATGTTGCGATGGCTTCGGTGGGCTTGTCTGTTCACTTATGAGCGGCTGCTACACTTGCGTTGCCTCACAGGTCCATCATTGAATAGGATTGCTGCTGTGTCAGCATTGTAATCACATCTGAATCAAGCCCATTATGACATACATTGTCCCCAGTTCATAGTATGCCACATTACCGTGCCCCCAGTGGTGCAAGTAGAAATATTTTCTTAGTGGTACTGAGTGTGCCGAAAAATGGGCGTGATCCAGGGACATGCAGTCAGGGGAGGCAGGGGAGGCAGTGCCTCCCCTGTCATTAATGAGTAAAATAATGCAAAGAAGATACTTATGACACATATTCTGTGTCATAAGTATCTGCTTTAGTCTTTACATTATTTTAATCATTTTTAGTTTTTTAAAAACAGTCTTTAGAGTGTTTCGGAGGCACTTTTGCCAGTGCCTCCTGCTATCAATGTAAAATGGCCGAAAGCGGGGGGCGGGGCTAAGCATCGGGCAGTAAAAGCCCATTCAAAAAATCAGCTGAAGCGGCACTAGTACAGGTGCCTCTTTGACAGGGGCGTGCTTTCAGCCTATATGAAAGCCCGCCCCTGTCACTAACACTGATTTGATTGGCCAGTGGCGGATTAAGGGGATTGGGGGGAAGACACACACATCATATAGTTTTTAATAATAATTCTTATTAACATGTGCAGCCGCCTATTCGCTCCCCGCCCTCCTATCTCCCCGGTAATGCAGTGCAGTCCGGCCAGAGGGGAAGGAGGAGTCGAGATATGCTCTCCTCTCAGCAGTCGGCTACCAGCGGCTCCCTGACCGGCCCCAGTGCAACCCTGTACAGTGGAGAGGACAAGCAGCGCGCACCGCACAAGACCCCTTCCCCCCCCCCTGCACAGCGTACGGACAGCAGGCGGAGGTAGGAAGACCCGGAGAGGACGAGCAGCACGCGCACCGCACCCCCCCCCCCCCCTCCACCCCGCACGGCACACAGACTCCTCGCCTGCCTGGTGTGAGGCATCTGGAGCAGAGGAGAGCTGCTTGTGAGTAGGAGGGAGAGACGGCGGATGGGAGCTACAGGAAGCAGGTGAGGTGACATTCATGGTTAACTGCCCGCTCCTTCCCAGCACTGCTTCTCATCCTGCCCCCCCCCACTCAGCAACATTGCTCCCATCCTGCCACCACCCCCCTCCGCACCATTGCTCCCATTCTGCCCCCCCCCACCCACTTAGCACAATTGCTCCCATCCTACCCCCCCTGCTCTGCACCAATACTCCCATCCTGCCCCCCCTGCTCCACACCACTACTCCCATCCTACCCTCCCTAGTCTACGCCACTGCTCTCATTCTGCCGCCCTGCTCTGCACTACTACTCCTAATATCCTGCCCCCTTGCGGCATAATTCTCCTCCTATCTTACCTCCCTGAGCCACACTACTATTCCTCCTATCCTGCCCCTTTCTCTGCACTACTACTCCTCCTATCCTGCCCCATTGCTCCACACTACTCCTCCTACTCAGCACTACTACTACTCCTATCCTGCCCCATTGCTCCACACTACTCCTCCTGCTCAGCACTACTCCTCCTCCTATCCTGCCCCCTGCTCTGCAATACTACTCGCATCCTGCCCGCTGCTCCATACTACTCCTCCGCCTCAATGTACTGTGCGATGTGACCCGATGATGTCACACCACGCGAACGGCCGCCCATCTGCCCGTGTTCTCCTGCTAGACCCTCCAACTCCACTGATGAGGCTGAGAGACAGTAAAGGGTGGGCGACTGACAGAAGGGTGGGAGGCTCAGAGGCACAGAGTGAAGTGGGGAGAATGAGAGACAAAGTGAGGGGTATTGCGAGAGATTCAGATGGGAGATGATGGTGTGGCTGAGAGACAACGCAGGGAGGAGATGATGGTGTGGCTGAGAGACGACGCAGGGAGGAGATGATGGTGTGGCTGAGAGACGACGCAGGGAGGAGATGATGGTGTGGCTGAGAGACGATACAGGGCGGAGATGATGGTGTGGTTGAGAGATGCAGGGAAGGGGTAATGGTGTGGCTGATAGATGCAGAGGGAAGGAGGTGACATGAGTCTGGTTGAACCTCTGTTGTATGAGGATCACTTTGGTTATATTCCTACACAAACAGGCATCTTCCGGATCATGTGATCTCCTACATGAATAGTGATTACCGACTGAAGACGCTTTCTGCCCAGGAAGGATACATTTCTTCAGAGGTTCCCCGTTATGAGAAACCACCATATAGGTAAGGTGCATATTGAATAGAAAAGAATGCCAATAGGCAGTGCTAGACACGCCCGATAGGTGTTGCTAGACATGCCCAGTAGGTAGGTGGTACTAGACACACCTCTACGACGGTGCACCCCCTAATAAAATGTGCTGCACACGCCTATGTGCGGCGGGGGAGAGTGGCGGGTACTTTAGTTTGTAATGGGCTGAGCTCACCCATGCTTTATCAGGGACCCAAGGCTCCTTATGTTGTATTCTATGCTGCTGGTAGAGTGGGACATTAATGTGCTCTCCCTGGTGTCACCCTCTTCCTGTCACCCTCTTCCTGTCACCGACTGCTGTCACCCAGAGCTGGCACTGACTGCTGTCAACCTCTACCGGTCACCCTCTCCCCGTCACCCACAGCTGGCACCAACTGCTGTCACTCTCTCCCTGGCGTCACCCTCTCCCCGTCACCCACAGCTGTCACCCTCTCCCTGTCACCCTCTCCCTGTCGTTGCCCTCTCAACGTCACCCACAGCTGGCACTGACTGCTGTCACCCTCTCCCTGTCACCCTCTCTCCGTCACCCACAGCTGGCATCGACTGCTGTCACCCTCTACCTGGCGTCACCCTCTCTCCGTCACCCACAGCTGGCACCGACTGCAGTCACCCTCTCCCCCTCTTCCTGTCACCAACTCCCTGGCATCAACCTCTTCCTGTCACCCTCTCCCTGTGACCCACAGCTGGCACTGACTGCTGTCACCCTCTCCCTGTGACCCTTTTGCTGTCACCAGCTCCCTGGCATCATCCGACCTATCCCTGGCGTCACCCACTGCTGTCACCCTCTCCCTGTCACAAACTGCTGTTATCCTTTCCATGGCATCACCCACTGCTATCACTCTCTCACTGGTAACACCCTCTCCCTGTCACCCTCTCCCTAGCATCACTCACTGCTGTAACCCACTGTCTCTCCCTGGCATCACCCACTGCTTTTCTTTGTCACCCACTGACCCAGGGACAGAGCTGGTAGCAGGCATTGGCTTGGGGGCGGTGGCGGACATCAGCGGGACACGGCAGACATTATGGCTGCAGTGCCTCACCAGCCACTGACCTCACCGCACGCCACTGGCGTGATCACATGACATTAGGGGGAGTGGCTATATTATACATGTCCACATAGTATAGTCCCTTCTCTTTGCACTCTGGAGGCAAGGCTAGAAATATATAGTAATGCCCCAGTATAATAGACATATATACAGTAATACTCCCAGTATAGTAGAAATAATAGGATTTTAATACCTTAAAATTCTCTTAGGCCCTCATTCCGAGTTGTTCGCTCGCCAGCTGCTTTTAGCAGCATTGCACACGCTAAGCCGCCGCCCTCTAGGAGAGTATCTTAGCTTAGCAGGATTGCAAACGAAAGATTAGCAGAATTGCGAATAGAAATTTCTTAGCAGTTTCTGAGTAGCTCGAGACTTACTCAGCCATTGCGATCAGTACAGTCAGTTTCGTTCCTGGTTTGACGTCACAAACACACCCAGCGTTTGCCCAGGCACTCCCCCGTTTCTTCAGACACTCCCGCGTTTTTTCCCAGAAACGCCAGCGTTTTTTTTGCACACGCCCAGAAAACGGCGAGTTTCCGCCCAGAAACACCCACTTCCTGTCAATCACACTACGATCACCAGAACGATGAAAAATCCACGTTATGCCGTGAGTAAAATACCTAACTTTTGAGTAAAATAACTAAGCGCATGCGCTCTGCGAACCTTGTGCATGCGCAGTAAGCGACTAATCGCAATATAGCGAAAATCTGCAATGGGCGAACAACTCGGAATGACCCCCTTAGTCCGTAGAGGATACTGGGGACTCCAAAAGGACCATGGGGTATAGACGGAATCCGCAGGAGACATGGGCACTTTAAGACTTTAAATGGGTGTGAACTGGCTCCTCCCTCTATGCCCCTCCTCCAGACCTCAGTTATAGGAACTGTGCTCAGGGAGACTGACATTTCGAGGAAAGGAATTTTGTTAAACTAAGGGTGAGATAGATACCAGCTCACACCACAACACATCGTACAACATGGCTTTTAACTAAATACCAGTTAACGGCATGAACCAAAATCAGCAACAGGCTGATCTTAACCGAAACACAACGTTTGTGTAACATAAACAATAACTATTAACAAGCACTGCAGATAGAGTCCACACTGGGACGGGCGCCCAGCATCCTCTATGGACTAAGAGAAAAGGATTAACTGGTAGGTATTAAAATCCTATTTTCTCATACGTCCTAGAGGATGCTGGGGACTCCAAAAGGACGATGGGGTTTATACCAAAGCTCCAGACTGGGCGGGAGAGTGTGGACGACTCTGCAGCATCGATTGAGCAAACATGAGGTCCTCATCAGCCAGGGTATCAAACTTGTAGAACTTAGCAAAAGTGTTTGAACCGGACCAAGTAGCTGCTCGGCAAAGCTGAGCCGCCGAGACTCCACGGGCAGCCGCCCAAGATGAGCCCACCTTCCTGGTAGAATGGGCCTTCACTGACTTCGGTACTGGCAATCCAGCCATAGAATGAGCATGCCGAATCGTATTACAGATCCAGCGTGCAATAGTCTGCTTAGAAGCAGGAGCCCCAAGTTTGTTGGAAGCATACAGGATAAACAGAGCCCCTGTTTTCCTAATACGAGCTGTTCTGGCTACATAAATTTGCAAAGCTCTGACTACATCGAGAGACTTTGAATCAGCCAAGGCTTCAGCAGCCACAGACACCACAATAGGTTGGTTCATGTGAAACGAAGAAACCACCTTTGGCAGAAATTGCTGACAAGTTCTCAATTCCGCTCTATCACATGGAAGATCAAATAGGGGCTCTTGTGAAACAAAGCCGCTAATTCCGACACCCGGACGCCAAGGCCAAAAGCATGACCACTTTCCAAGTGAGAAATTTCAACACAACCTTCTGTAAAGGTTCAAACCAATGTGACTGAAGAAACGGCAACACCACGTTAAGGTCCCACGGTGCCACCGGGGGCACCAATGGAGGTTGGATGTGCAGCACACATTTCACGAAAGTCTGAACTTCTGGAAGGGAGGCCAATCCTTTTTGAAAAAAGATTGATAAGGCCGAAATCTGCACTTTAATGGAGCCTAACTTTAGGCCAGCATCCACACCTGCTTGCAAAAAATGGAGAAAACGACCCAGCTGAAATTCTTCCGTAGGAGCCTTCTTGGATTCACTCCAAATACGGTGATAATGCTTCGCCGTTACTTCCTTTCTAGCTTTAAGCAGAGTGGGGATGACTTCACCGGGAATACCCTTCCGAGCTAGGATTTGGCGTTCAACCGCCACGCAGTCAAACGCAACCGCGGTAAGTCTTTGAACATGCACGGCCCTTGCTGTAACAGGTCCTCTCTTAGAGGAAGAGGCCAGGGATCTCCTATGAGTAATTCCTGAAGATCCGGACACCAGGCCCTCCGTGGCCAATCTGGAACAATGAGTATCGCCTGAACCCTTGTTCTTCTTACGATCCTTATCACCTTTGGAATGAGTGGAAGTGGAGGGAACACATATACCGACTGAAACACCCACGGTGTCACCAGGGCGTCCACTGCCCTGGCTTGAGGGTCCCTCGACCTGGAACAATATCTCTGAAGCTTCTTGTTGAGGCGAGACGCCATCATGTCTATTTGAGGAATTCCCCAATAACTTGTCACTTCTGCAAAGACCTCTTGATGAAGACCCCACTCTCCTGGATGGAGATCGTGTCTGCTGAGGAAGTCTGCTTCCTAGTTGTCCACGCCTGGAATGAAGACCGCTGACAGAGCGCTTGCATGTTTTTCCGCCCAGCGGAGAACTTTTGTGGCCTCCGCCATCGCCGCTCTGCTCTTTGTTCCACCCTGGCGGTTTATGTACGCCACTGCTGTTATGTTGTACGACTGAATCAGGACGGGTAGACCGCAAAGAAGATGCTCCGCTTGCAGAAGGCCGTTGTATATGGCTCTTAATTCCAGAATGTTTATGTGCAGACAAGCTTCCTTGCTTGACCATTTCCCTTGGAAATTTTCCCCCTGTGTGACTGCTCCCCAGCCTCGGAGATTTGCATCCGTGGTCACCAGGACCCAATCCTGGATCCCAAACCTGCGTCCCTCTAGGACAGGGGTGGGGAACCTCCGGCCCGCGGGCCGTATAAGGCCCGCAAAGCCGTTTGCTCCGGCCGACCTGCTTCTCCCAGTGAGACACGCCGCCGCTCAGTCCGGCGGCAGCGTGTCTCAGCTGTCAGTGTCAGGACAGGGAGGAGAGCGCGGCGGCGGCGTGTAGAACTTGAAACCAGCCGCCGGTTCGTGAGCCAATCAGAGCTCGCGGACCGGCAGCCAATCAGGAGCCGCGGCTGCCGGTCCGCGAGCTCTGATTGGCTCTTGAACCGGCGGCTGGTTTCAAGTCCTACACGCCGCCGCCCAACATAGCAGCGCTCTCCTCCGTGTCCCGCCGAAAGGAGCGGTAAATAGCACGGAAGGGGGGGGGGGCACTGTGGGGGCATCTGTATACCTGGCACTGTGGGAGCATTTGTATACCTGGCACTGTGGGGGCATCTGTATACCTGGCACTGTGGGGACATCTGTATACCTGGCACTGTGAGGGGCATTTGTATACCTGGCACTGCGAGGGGCATCTGTATACCTGGCACTGTGGGGGCATTTGTATACTTGGCACTGTGGGGGCATCTGTATACCTGGCACTGTGGGGACATCTGTATACCTGGCACTGTGAGGGGCATTTGTATACCTGGCACTGTGAGGGGCATCTGTATGCCTGGCACTGTGGGGGCATTTGTATACCTGGCACTGTGGGGGCATCTGTATACCTGGCACTGTGGGGACATCTGTATACCTGGCACTGTGGGGGCATCTGTATACCTGGCACTGTGGGGACATCTGTATACCTGGCACTGTGGGGGCATTTGTATACCTGGCACTGTGAGGGGCATCTGTATACCTGGCACTGTGGGGGCATTTGTATACCTGGCACTGTGGGGGCATCTGTATACCTGGCACTGTGGGGACATCTGTATACCTGGCACTGTGAGGGGCATTTGTATACCTGGCACTGTGAGGGGCATCTGTATACCTGGCACTGTGGGGGCATCTGTATACCTGGCACTGTGGGGGGGGCATTTGTACACCTGGCACTGTGAGGGGCATTTGTATACTTGGCACTGTGGGGGCATTTGTATACCTGGCACTGTGAGGGGCATTTGTATACCTGGCACTGTGGGGGCAATTGTGGATCTGGCACTGCACTATTGGGGGCATATGTGTATCACGTCCCATTTTAACTGGCCACACCCATTTTTTTTGGTGCGCGCGCCTCCTCTATGGGGCAGACCTGCTGGGGGGCAGGGTAATTTTTTAAGTTGAGAATTTTTGTATGGCCCCCGAAGGATTTTATAAATATCCAAATGGCCCTCGGTAGAAAAAAGGTTCCCCACCCCTGCTCTAGGAGGTGAGAACTTTGGAGCCACCACAGGAGAGAAACTCTGGTCCTGGAGGATAGGCTTATTTTCCGGTGCATGTGTAGGTGAGACCCGGACCACTTGTCCAACAGGTCCCACTGAAACACCCTGGCATGGAACCTGCCAAATGGAATGGCTTCGTAGGCCGTCACCATCTTCCCCAGCACCCGAGTGCATTGGTGAATCGACACTCTTGCCGGTTTCAGAATCTCCTTGACCATGTTCTGGAGTTCCAGAGCTTTTTCTACTGGGAGAAACACTCTCTGCAGTTCCGTGTTCAGGATCATGCCTAAGAATGACAGCCGTGTTGTCGGAACCAACTGTGACTTTGGCAAATTTAGGAGCCAACCATGATTTTGCAGGACTGTCAGGGAGAATGCAATGTTTCTTAGTAACTGCTCCTTTGATCTCACCTTTATCAGGCGATCGTCCAAGTACGGGATAATTCTGATACCCTGCTTGCGCAGGAGCACCATAATTTCCGCCATTACCTTGGTGAAAATCCTCAGAGCCGTGGAATTCCAAACGGCAACATCTGAAATTGGTAATGACAATCCTGAACCGCAAACCTCAAGTAAGCTTGATGTGGAAGATATATTGGGACATGTAAGTAGGCATCTTTGATGTCGACTGACGCCATAAAATCCCCCCCTTCCAGACTGGAGATCACTGCTCGGAGAGATTCCATCTTGAATTTTAATTTTTTTAGAAAGAAATTGAGGGATTTTAGGTCCAGAATCGGTCTGACCGAGCCATCCGGCTTTGGGACCACGAACAGGCTTGAATGAAAACCTTCTCCCCATTGTGACGGGGGGACCGTGACAATAACTTGCTGTAGACACAGCTTTTGTATTGCAGCGCATACTACCTCCCTTTCTGGAAGAGAAGCTTGTAAGTCCGATTTGAAAAATCGGTAAGGGGGCACGTCTTGAAACTCCAGTTTGTATCCTTGGACCACTATTTCTAGCACCCAAGGATACAGGGCCGAACGAGCCCAGACCTGACTGAAGAGTTGTAGACGTGTCCCCACCGGTGCGGACTCCAGCAGTGGAGCACTAGCGTCATGCGGTGGATTTGGCAGCGGCTGAGGAGGACTTCTGCTCTTGGGAGCTTGCCATAGCCGGCGACTTTTTTCCTCTTCCCCTACCTTTAGCAGCAAGGAAGGAGGACCTTCGTCCTTTTCTGAATTTATTAGACCGAAAGGACTGCATCTGATAAAGAGGCGCTTTCTTTTGTTGTGCAGGGACATATGGTAGAAAAGATGACTTACCCGCGGTAGCTGTAGATACCAGGTCCGCGAGGCCCTCACCAAACAAAACACCACCTTTATACGGCAGAGCCTCCATAGCCCTCTTAGAGCCCGCATCACCATTCCATTGATGAGTCCATAACGCTCTCCTGGCTGAGATTGCCATGGCATTGGCCCTTGATCCCAAGAGACCAATAACTCTCGCAGTCTCCCTTAGATAGACTGCAGCGTCCCTGATATGACCCAGTGTCAAAAGAATGCTATCCCTATCCAGGGTGTCCAAGTCAGATGACAAGTTATCTGCCCACTTTTCAATTGCACTACTCAGCCATGCCGATGCTACGGCAGGTCTGAGCAGCGTACCCGTAGTGGCGTAAATAGATTTCAAAGTAGTTTCCTACTTACGATCCGCAGGATCCT
The DNA here is from genome assembly GCF_028390025.1 of Pseudophryne corroboree. NCBI lineage: Eukaryota > Metazoa > Chordata > Amphibia > Anura > Myobatrachidae > Pseudophryne > Pseudophryne corroboree. The sequence continues at coordinate 697,369,227 of NC_086446.1, forward strand.
TTAGGGCCGCTGTGTCAGGGGACGGAAGCGCCACCTTCTTGGACAGCCGTGCTAGAGCCTTGTCCACATTGGGGGTTGACTCCCACTTATTCCTATCCTCAGAGGGGAACGGGTATGCCATAATAATTCTCTTGGGAATCAGCAACTTTTTGTCAGGATTTTCACAAGCCCTTTCAAAAAGAGTGTTCAGTTCATGAGAGGGAGGAAACGTTACCGGAGGTTTTTTTCCTTTAAACATACAGACCCTTGTCTCAGGAACAGCAGGGTCTTCCGTGATATGTAACACTTCTTTTATTGCCACAATCATGTACTGAATGCTCTTAGCCAGTTTAGGATTCAACCTGGCATCACCATAGTCGACACTGGAATCCGAATCCGTGTCGGTATCTGTGTCTGCTATCTGGGTAAACGCCCGTTTCTGTGACCCTGAAGAAGACTGCGTTTGGGATAAAGCATCTTTCATGGATTGTCTCCATGTTTGGTTCTGAGCCTCAGATTTATCCAATCTCTTATTTAATAAAGCCACATTTATATTCAAGGCACTCAACATATTTACCCAATCAGCAGTCGGCGGTGCCGACAGATTCACTCCCCCACACTTTTCTGTCCCCACACCAGCCTCCTTCTGGGAAGAGCCTTCAGCCTCAGACATGTCGACACTCGTACCGACACCACTATCACACCGGCTATAGGGGACAGACCCACAATAAGGCCTATCAGAGAAAACACAGAGGGAGTTTGCCAGCTCACACCCAGCGCCCCACCCGGTCTGAAAGTATATAATAATGCCCCAGACCAGTCAGCGCTGTTTAGAATAATAATAATCAACACCAAATTTTGCCGTGCCCTCCCCCCCGTTTAACACCCTGTTACTTGTGACAGAAGTGTAGGAGGCCAGGACCAGCGTCTCTGCAGCTCACAGTGGAGAGAAAATGGCGCTGAGTAGAGCTGGAAGGACCAAGCTCCGCCCCCTTCATGGCGCGCTTATGTCCCGCTACTTTTTTAAAATACTGGCGGGGGTCTGTATACAGTGCCTAAGCACTGTATACTACTTTTGCCAGGCTGAATGTGAGGTATTATTGCTGCCCAGGGCGCCCCCCCTGCGCCCTGCACCCATGTAGTGCCGCTTGTGTGTGGGAGCAATGGCGCGCAGCGCGACCGCTGCGCGGTACCTCCGAGACTAAAGTCTTCTGCCGTCTGTAATGAAGTCTTCTTTGCTTCGGTTACTCACCCGGCTTCTTTCTTCTGGCTCTGCGAGGGGGACGACGGCGCGGCTCCGGGAACGAGCAGCTAGGCTATACCAAGTGATCAGACCCTCTGGAGCTAATGGTGTCCAGTAGCCTAAGAAGCAGAGCCTTTAACTCACAGAAGTAGGTCTGCTTCTCTCCCCTCAGTCCCACGTAGCAGGGAGCCTGTTGCCAGCAGTGCTCCCTGAAAACAATTAACCTAAAAAAGTATTTTTTTCAGAGAAACTCAGGAGAGCTCCCCTGGTGTGTGTCCAGTCTCTCTGGGCACAGAATCTAACTGAGGTCTGGAGGAGGGGCATAGAGGGAGGAGCCAGTTCACACCCATTTAAAGTCTTAAAGTGCCCATGTCACCTGCGGATCCTGTCTATACCCCATGGTCCTTTTGGAGTCCCCAGCATCCTCTAGGATGTATGCAAAATATTGTAATGCCCCAATATAATATAAATATATAGTAATACCCCCAGTATAATAGAAATATACAGTCCTGCCTCCAGTATAATATAAATTTATAGTAATACCCCAGTATAGTAGAAATATATTTGAATGCCCCCAGTATAATATAAATATATAGTAATACCCCCAGTATAATAGAAATATACAGTCCTGCCTCCAGTATAATAGAAATATATACTAATACCCCAGTATAGTAGAAATATATTTGAATGCCCCCAGTATAATATAAATATATAGTAATACCCCCAGTATAATAGAAATATACAGTCCTGCCTCCAGTATAATAGAAATATATACTAATACCCCAGTATAGTAGAAATATATTGTACTGCCCTCAGTATAGTAGAAATTTCTACAGCGGGGTACACTGGGTGCTACAGGGAATACATCGGGGTGTAGAGTTGGATCTTGATCCAGAGGCACCAACAGGCTAAAGCTTAGACTCTTCCCAGGATGCATTGCATTGCCTCCTCTCTAACCCCGCCTCAGGACACTGGAGCTCAGTAAGTTGGTGCCTCAATTAACAGGGGGGGGGGGGGGGGGGGGCAGCACTAGGCAGCCCTGAAAAGAGCTTTTGTTAGAAAATTCGTCAAGGGCTGCAGCACTTTTATACCCTAGTGCTGTAGCTCCAACACCTCCCATGCAGCGGCGCATACTCCCGCTGGCCAGGTTCCCAGGCACTTGCAGCGGAGGTGCTCCTGTTTCCAGGCACACGCCGCTGGCGCTCTGCAGGATCGCGTGGCTGCTTCTTTGTCAGGAGGTAAGAGGGTCCCCCAGGTGGGACCCGCCAAAATTGCGTTCCGGTCGAGGTCTTAGGAGATGGGCCGCGATGCTGGCGTGGACACTGTTTTAGAGCAGGGACCCCACTATATCCACCAGGGCAGGGAGCACAGGTCGGATTTCACAAAAATCCTTTTAACAAGGCTCCACAGTACCCGGTGGTGAGGACCAGCATAGGGGATAAGGCGCTTGACCTGTAGCCCCTCCCCCAGCACCATCTACTGCTGGTGGTCCCGCCCTGGAGGTGGTCCTTACTCTCCCTCACTCCCTGACAGAGATTTGGGCGCCATCTTTTCACAAGTAGCTGCGGCTGATCTCCGGGACTGCAGGGCAATGTCTCCTCTGTAAATCCGTCTGTTTACTCAGCGCTGTGCATTTACAGTCACTTAAGTATTCTACATGTCATTTTAGACAATGTTAGTTAAGAACAAGTGTACTTCTACCTGAATATTTAGTACAAGTATTCTGAGATATACATACAGTATCTGACTGTGCATTGTTCTATCTATCTATCTATCTATCTATCTATCTATCTGTCTGTCTGTCTGTCTGTCTGTCTGTCTGTCTGTGTGTGTGTGTGTGTGTGTGTAGTTTTACTAGTCCAGTGCAGTTTTATTGTTTATATACAAAGCAAAAATGTAGCGCCTATGGTCGTCAATGAGTGAGAACAGTCATAATACCACAAAATTTATTGGTAAAACATATTAGTGCACATATTTAAAAGCTGATTGTGAAAACAAGTGAGATGCTACTCCTGTAAATATTGGAGATCAATAGAAAATGTTCAAAGAACCTGTTCCATTTATGAAAGTCCCTTATGGATCCTACAAAGGCCAATGTCAGTCACAACCGTAAGTGCATATTTACCACCATAATGTAGAAGGCGTTTAAGCAGAACAGCGTCCGCAGATGGCAGTCCCTTATTCAGTGGTGGTAGTTTCAATTGTCCACGGTGTGAGTCGTCCCTTTTTAAGGAATCCAATTGGTAAAGTGCAATGATCAGGGGCTTGGTCCAGGTATTTGATCCTCCAAATAGTTGAGTAGGTAGTAGACTTTCAGCAACAGATCCCACCAACGCGTTTCATTGCGTTTACGCAACTTTTTCAAGGTGCTACTGATCCTGCTGTGAGGAGTTTTTATACCCCTTTCCAATATGGATGCTCATTTGCATATGTGATACATTTGACCTTCTCATCTCATTAGACGACCAGAATAATGACAGACATATTACTATTACAGCACAATTATTTTTTATTTATGGACACTTTTTATTTACAACTAATGGGCACGGCCATGGGGACCAGGTTTGTGCCTAGTTATGCCAACCTCTACATGGGTGTATTTGAGGACACCCATGTGTGGGGGGGTGGCTTTGGCATGAACCTGGTCCTCTATGGCCGCTTTATTGATGATTTATTTATTATTTGGGATGGGAATCTACTGTCGGCACAACACTTCGTTTCTAGCCTTAATTCAAATCACTTTAATTTGAAATTCACTCACTCCTATCACCCTTTCACCACTAACTTCCTGGATATAACTCTTGAAGCCAGGGATGGAAAAATTTACACCTCTAATTATAATAAGGAGGTCAGTACTAACTCTTATCTGCACTACCAGAGTGCTTACTACCCCCCTTGGAAGAAGAATATTCCAAAGGGCCAATTTTTACATCTGAGGCGCAATTGTACCGAGAACAAAAAATTCTTAGAACAAGCTGAATCCATGATGGAGGCTTTCACAACCAGGGGTTACCCACAGTCACCACTAAAAAAAGAACATCAAAGAGATCCTAGGTTTAGATAGGAAAGAGTTACTTAGACTAAAGACATCAGAAAAGGAAAATAGAAATATCAATAGGACCACTTTTTACCAACCAGAGGAGATAGCTTTTATATCCACTTTTAATAGTGAAAGCATACAGATCAAAAGAATAATATGCAAGAATTTTGGGATCCTGAATCAAGATACCCTCCTTAGGGGCCATATATCTAATAAGCCCAAATTTATATTTAAGAGGAATCGATCACTTAAAAATATCCTTGCGCCCAGTTATATGAAAAATATACACACATCAGAGGAAGATGGGGGGAGTATTAGGGAGACTTGGTTACCAGTGCGACCTAAAGGCTTCCACCGTTGTGGGGCCACTAGATGCACCACATGCAAATATATACCTAAGAAAACTACGCATATTCATATTAAGGAAGGAGAAGAATATGCCCTCACCAGTTTTATGAATTGTAATTTTAACTATATAATTTATCTTTTGTCATGTGGTTGCAATCAAAGATATGTGGGGCGCACCACAAGGAGCATCAAAGCTCGTTTTTTAGAACACCGACGCAATATTATCAACAGAGTACAGATGCATAGTGTCTCTAGGCATTTCAGGGATACTCACAATGGAGATCCAAGTTCTATCTGTTTGACAGCTATTGAACACATAGAAACAACAAAGAGGGGTGGGGACCGATACAGAAATTTGTGCAAACAAGAACTGTATTGGATGTTCAAATTAAATACCATCTATCCATTAGGATTAAATGAAGCAATGGAACTCAATGCAGTTTTATAATTTATATATATATATTTTCTCTGTATCTTTGTCCCCATCTCCAATGGGAAACCTGCTTGTATATATATGCGGGCTTCTGCCTATTCATATGTCTTTCTATCCTTGCTGTCTTCCCCCCTCCTACATATACATTAATATAAATATAAATCTTGATATGTGACTTTTGTATTCAATTTATGTATATTATCTATAGTATATATATTTGTTATTCTCATGTTTAAACATGTTGGTATAATCTTTGTTATATCTGGATGAAATCCGTTCAGTGGACTATTATATAGTCTAGATTATATTATAAAATACTAAAATCATGAAATAGAATCGCAATAAATTTATACTAATCTACTGAATATATTTCAGGGGTCATCCGATATTAATTATTAACTAATAAGGAATCTGATAATGGGACTTTTTTGTCCCCCTTTTCCTTTATTATTATCACCATCATTCACCACGAGCCAGTGTTAGTACAGTTGCCCAGGCGACTTATATGTATGTGCGTCGCCCCTGACAACCGTTTGGGACTTCCGAGGTGCACAGGACTACTGTTTATGGACGTGGGGTGATGACGCGGCATTGGGATTTCCATACCGCGCTTCCCCCGGCGACGTGACTACACGCTCGGATCCAGTGCGTGTGGGTTGCGTGCACGGATGTAGCGGGATGACGCGGTGGTTGTCGTACCGCGTCATCGGGGTGTGCGCTCGTGCATGGCGCCGCATGATGAGGGCAATGAATACACAGCTGCCTCTCCCCGCAATTTTAGTATAGCACAAGGAGTATATCCAAAATGTGGACATATGTAACCATCCAGGCCCAGTGTGTGTATATTACAGTTTACTAAGTCCATCCCGCTTTTTATATTAATTTATCTATAGATGAGAATGAATGGTCATGTGATCAATTTTATAAAAAACGTTTAGTTTGCACTATGAATTGTAATATGAATATTATATATATGACTATATGTGTGAATAGGGATTACTAAATAGTAATATGTCTGTCATTATTCTGGTCGTCTAATGAGATGAGAAGGTCAAATGTATCACATATGCAAATGAGCATCCAAACCCTCACAGCAGGATCAGTAGCACCGTGAAAAAGTTGCGTAAACGCAACGAAACGCGTTGGTGGGATCTGTTGCTGAAAGTCTACTACCTACTCAACTATTTGGAGGATCAAATACCTGGACCAAGCCCCTGATCATTGCACTTTACCAATTGGATTCCTTAAAAAGGGACGACTCACACCGTGGACAATTTAAACTACCACCACTGAATAAGGGACTGCCATCTGCGGACGCTGTTCTGCTTAAACGCCTTCTACATTATGGTGGTAAATATGCACTTACGGTTGTGACTGACATTAGCCTTTGTAGGATCCATAAGGGACTTTCATAAATGGAACAGGTTCTTTGAACATTTTCTATTGATCTCCAATATTTACAGGAGTAGCATCTCACTTGTTTTTACAATCAGCTTTTAAATATGTGCACTAATATGTCTTACCAATAAATTTTGTGGTATTAATGACTGTTCTCACTCATTGACGACCATAGGCGCTACATTTTTGCTTTGTATATTTGTCATTTTGGGGCCTGACCAAACCCTTGTGTTTAGCTGCTGTGGTGCACCTCCCCATCTAGCGCCAGGATTAAATCACCTAGGTGGTTTATTTTCTTCTTCTTTGCCAGTTTTATTGTTTGTCTGAAATAATTTCTGCATTATAACTGTGACTGAGTGTGCCTGTAGCTGCTGTGTGGATTTCACTCCTCGTGTATCACACCTATTGCTATCACTGTATTCTGTACCGTGGGGGGCTAGGTGCGTCAGGGTCTCATATATAGTGCTACACAGTATATACTGTTTAGTGTGTTTTACTGTGTATTTCAGTCACCTCATGCCGCTTTAATTCTCTCTTTGTGTCCTGTATTTGCTGTCACATAAATCAGGGGGTTAATTGCAGGTATTATATTTGTCTGGCTATATTGTACTGTTACGCTTTACGGCTACAATCACTATAATGCATACCTCCCAACTGTCCCGATTTTGGGACAGAGCAGCGGTGAATTGATGCTGTGCACATGCGTCTATTCACGGCAGAGAGGGACAAGGGGCATGATCAGCAGCTCTCTGAGCGCTGTTCATGCCCCCATAATGACTAAAATGGGGGCGTGGCTTATGATAGTTGCACTTGCCGTGAGGCCACGCACCTTTACGGTAAGCCACACACCCTAATTTCAGCCACGCGCCGGAGACACTCGCTAATGTCCCTCCCTGCTGCTCTGCAAAGTTGGGAGGTATGATAATGTCTGCCACACAGGGCGGGAAATCCGCGGACACTTCTGCATCATGCAGTGCTTACACCAAGGATTTACCTGAGGGGGAAGTTTTAACTGATGGTTTGTGTACTGGGTGCCATACATCTCCCAATCTGCCCGCAGCCCCTGTAGCCAATCAGGAGCCACCTTGGGCAGCATTCTCAAGTATGCTGTATGCACTTGTGACGTGTCTTGCGCCCCCTTTGGGACCTCTTGTGCCATTGCAGCCACATATTGCCCCTTTAGTTAATCCGCCCTGGGCGGACACTCTGTCTACCCAGATAGAACAATTAAATCAATATTTGGTGAGACAAAAGTCTACCCCACGTCCCTCTGTGGTCAAGGGGTCATCTACGCGGGCTGCTTCCTGCTTACAATCCACTAATATTTCAGAGTTTTTCTGATGAGGATGGGGAATATACTGATCTGTCAGACACTGATACAGTTGCTTCTGATAAGGATCCTACAACTCAGGTTGATGTCCCTGACCTAGTGGAGGCTATTAAGCTGATTCTACAAATTGATGATGAAGTAGATCCCACTATGGCGTCTAAGAAACCTGATAAGTTCAAACGTCAGAAGGTTACTAAAGTAGTCTTACCACATTCTGACCATTTAATTGACATACGTCAGGAATCCTGGTCATCTCCAGGAAAGAAATTCTCCCTGGCTAAAAAGGTGCTAGCTCATTATCCTATTCCTGTGGAGTTGAGTAACAAGTGGGAGACTCCACCGCCGGTGGACTCTCATGTCTCCCGTCTTGTGGTATTATCTACTCTGCCTGTCACCACTGTCACCTCACTGAAGGAACCGACGGATAAGCGTGTGGAGGGATGCCTGAAGTCTATTTACTCCCTTACAGGTGCTGTACATAGACCAACTATAGAAGCCTCCTGGGCCGCAAAAGGAATTGAAGTATGGGTTCAGGCATTAGAGGAAGCGCTACCTCAGAATATTTCTGACACTGCCAGACAATATCTGTCTCATATTACCACCACCTCCCACTATATTCAGGAGGTGTCCTCTGAGGCAGGTGTAATGGCGGCCAAGGCGTCTACTACATCTATACTGGCTCGCCAAATTCTGTGGTTGAGGTCCTGGAAGGTGGACCTGGACTTCAAAAAGACCTTGGAGGTGCTCCCTTTTAAGGGAGACATCCTATTTGGGGAAGATCTGAACAATATTGTGACTGACTTGGCGACTGCTAAGACTGCGTTTCTTCCCAGTACTTCTGCACCGAAGGCTAAGCGTACCACTTTTTGTTCATTTCGACCTCCAGGGAAAGCAAAGGGTCAGGCGTACCTGAGACAGGCTCATGCTTCCAAAACCACCAAGCCCAAACCTACATAATCCTGGGCTGCCCATCTACCTGCTTCCGAACAGGACAAGCCTGCTGCACGACGGGCCGGGCCTCCCCTCTGGGGAATCCCAGGGTGGGAGGCCGGCTTCTGGAATTCGCCCTGGTCTGGTTACAGACCACATCGGATGCCTGGGTGCAGGAAGTTGTCTCTCATGGGTACACTGCCTCGCCAGTTCTGCATGACGGTTATTCCTTCAGATCCGTTGAAAGTGCAAGCTCTACACCTGGTTTTGCGACCCCTCCTGGACACAGGAGTGGTAGTGCCGGTACCTCTGTCTCTGAGAGGCAGGGGTACTATTCGACCCTGTCCCTAGTCCCGAAACCAAATGGGTCCTTCCGGCCTATACTCAACCTCAAATAATTGAACAAATTTGTGAGCGTGTCCAAATTCCGTATGGAAACTTTGCGCTCTATTGTACTGGCCATGGAACCTGAAGACTATATGTTATCCCTGGACATACAGGATGCTTACCTGCATATACCTATTGCCTTATCGCATCAGCAATATCTGCGGTTTGTTATTGGCAACCTAAATGATCAATTCCAGGCACTGCCATTTGGACTGGCCACGGCCCCTCTGATCTTCACCAAGGTCATGGCCATGATGACGGCCCTTCTCCGTCATCAGGGAATCAGGATCCTGCAGTATCTGTACGAATTGCTGATCCTGGTAAACTCTCAAGATGTTCTCCTCAGCCATCTTGAACTGATGGTCCAATTCCTACAAGCCCACGGGTGGCTCATCAATTGGAGAAAGTCCTCGCTGGTCCCTGCTTGGAGCATGGTGCACCTGGGGGCACTACTGGACACACACAGCCAAAGATTGTTTCTGTCTCCAGAGAAAGCCCTGAAACTTCAGGACAGAATCAGATACTTCCTCTCTCGCCCAAGAGTGTTGCTACACTCGGCGATGCAAGTATTAGGCCTCATGGTGTCGGCTTTTGACATGGTAGAGTACAGTCAATTTCATTCCTGCCCTCTGCAGAGGTTAATCCTTTCCAAGTGGGATGGGTTGCCTCATTGGATCAGGTCTCAAATGATCTCCTTGACTCTGGAGGTTCGTCTGTCACTGAGCTGGTGGCTACAGGACCAACAGTTGAGCAGGGGCCATTCCTTCTGGATCCCCAACTGGGTCCTACTGACTACGGGCACCAGTCCACGGGTTTGGGGTGCGGTGCTGGAGCAACACTCTCTCCAGGGTCGGTGGACCAAGAAAGAATCTCTCCTCCCGATAAACATTCTAGAATTGCGGGCAGTGTTCAATGCTCTGACGCTTGCCCTGCCTCTGATACAGAACAGGCCTGTTCAAGTACAATCAGACAATGCCACCACGGTGGCATACATAAATCATCAAGACGGCACTCAAAGCCACATGGCAATGAAGAAAGTATCAAAAATCCTTTGTTGGGCGGAACGCCATCTGCCAGCAATATCAGCAGTGTTCATTCCGGGAGTTTTCAACTGGGAAGCGGATTTCCTCAGTCGTCAAGACGTGCACGCCGGAGAATGGAGTTTTCATCAGGACGTCTTTCAACTCCTAGTGGACAAGTGGTGCCTACCAGCTGTAGACCTGATGGCGTCTCAACACAATCGCAAAGTTCCGGTCTTCGGATCAAGAACAAGGGATCCTCAAGCAGCGTTCGTGGATGCACTGGCAATTCCATGGAACTTTGGCTGCCCTATGTGTTCCCTCCAGTGTCTCTCCTGCCCAGGGTACTATGGAAGTTCAAGCGAGAAGTAGGAATACTACTTCTAGTCGCTCCAGCGTGGCCCAGATGGCATTGGTTCTCAGACCTGCAGGGTCTATCGATAGTGTCCTCTTCTGCTTCCTCAACGACTAGACCTCCTCGTTCAGGGCCCATGTGTCTACCCAGACCTGGCCAGACTGGCTTTGATGGCGTGGCTCTTGAAGTTTCAATCCTGAGGGCCAAAGGATTCTCCGAGGCAGTTATCCAAACTATGCTGAAGGCCTGCAAACCGGCTTCTGCAAGGATTTATTACAGGGTCTGGAATTCTTACTTCACTTGGTGTGCTGCTAAGAATTACGATGCATCCAAATTCAGAACTTCCAGACTTCTGGCTTTTCTGCAAGGAGGCCTAGACTTAGGCCTTCATCTGACCTCCCTCAAGGTTCATATTTCTACCTTGTCGGTGTGGTTTCAGAGAAAGATTGCGTCTATTTCTGACGTTCAGACTTTCACTCAGGGTGTTTTACGGATTCAGCCTCCCTATGTCCCTCCTGTGGCTCCATGGGATCTGTCTGTTGTCTTGAATGCCCTACAAGAGTCTCCATTTGTCTCCATTTGAACCTCTTGAGTCTGTGGACCTTAAATGTCTTACACTTAAGGTTGTGTTTCTGCTGGCTATTGCCTCTGCAAGGAGGGTGTCGGACTTAGGCGATTTGTCCTGTCGTCCGCTCTTTCTGATTTTTCACTGTGACCAGGCAGTTCTTAGAACTCGTCCTGGTTATCTCCCTAAGGTGGTGTCACCTTTCCATCTTAACCAAGAGATTGTGGTTCCAGCTTTTATCTCTTCTGGTTTGTCCTCCAAAGAGCTGTCTTAAGGATGTGGTACGGGCTCTCCGTATTTACGTGGAGAGGACTGCCTCTATCAGGAGATCAGATCTCCTTTTTGTACTTTTTGGTTTTCGCAAACGTGGCTGGCCTGTGAATGAGCAAACCTTGGCCAGATGGATTAGAATGGTGATAGCACAAGCATATGCACAGGCTGGTCTTCCAGCTCCTGCTGCTATCAAAACCCATTCTGCTCGGTCTGTTGGACCTTCTTGGGCAGCCTGCCGAGGCACGTCCACTGAACAATTGTGCAAGGCGGCTACGTGGTCCTCAGTGAACACGTTCATTAGGTTTTATGCCATTGATACTTCCATCTCCCAGGATGCTTCCTTTGGACGCCGGGTTCTTGTGCCCGCTACGGTGCGTCCCCTCCCATGAGGAACTGCTTTAGGACATCCCTGATGTATTCCCTCTGGAACACAGTGTACCCCGCTGCAGAAAAGGAGATTTATGGTAGACTTACCTTAGTTAAATCTCTTTCTGCGAGGTACACTGGATTCCACAGGGCGCCCACCCTGACGCACTTAGTTTTTTGGGGGTTTGTATGGCATTAGACGCTGGTCCCTTCTCCTGTCGTGAGAATGTGGTTCTATGAGACCAACATCTGCCCTCTCTTTTACCTGCTACTGCATTGGAGTGGTTAACGAAAATGAGCTCCAGTGTCCGGAGGTGGGGTTATAGAGGAGGCCATGCAATGCATCCTGGGAACAGTCAAAGCTTTAGCCTGTTGGTGCCTCTGGATCAAGATCCAACTCTACACCCCGATGTATTCCCTGTGGAACCCAGTGTACCTCACAGAGATTTAACTATGGTAAGTCTACCATAAATCTCCTTATATAGTAACCCCAGTATAATACAAATACATAGTAATGCCCCCATTATAACAGGAATATATACTGTAATAGTGCTCCTGGTATAATATAAATATAAAGTAGTGTCCACATTACAATATAAATATATAGTACTGCCCTGGTATAATCCACATTACAATATAAATATATAGTAATGCCCCATAATAATAGAAATATATAGTAATGCCCCCGGTATAATAAAAATATATAGTAGTGTCCCACATTACATTAGAAATATATAGTAATGCCCCATAATAATCAAAATATATGGGTTGGGGCTGTATTACCGGTGTCCGGGTTCCCGGCAGTCAGCATCCCGACCACAGAATGCTGCACTTGCGGCAGGTTCTAATCCCACTTTATGGGTGTCGTGGACACCCACGAGTGGGAGCAGTCTCTTCTAGTCGGCATTCCGACTGTCGGTATTTTGTGTGTTCGGGATGCAGGGGGTGTTATTGTGACCATCAGTCACATAACTACATCCCAAATATATAGTAGAGTAGTGTCCACATTACAATAGAAATAAATAATAATGACCCCATAATAATAGACCTATATAATGTAGTGTCCACATTATATAAAAAAATAATTATCCCACGCAGTGAAGCCAGAGACATGCCCAGCCTGTGAAGAACAAATGCCGCTCAGTGCCGATGCGTCACTCGAGCCGAGTGAAGGGAAACAGCTGGACACTGCGGTAAAAGGCACCCAGCCCAGTCCCCAGGCTCCTCTCTTCGTGCCAGCCGCGGCCGTCAGGAGAGGAAGCGTGATGTGATCTCATGACATCACCGTCACGCTCCCTGTAGCCCTAACAAACTGGGAGGCACCGTCATGCTGCCGAACACCGTGGTCTTGTTGCTCGTTAGTGCATTATAATTTCGGCAAAGTGTGCAGCGGGTAGTACTGCGTACCTCCTGCGAAATTCTTAAGGGTACTCCATACCTGAGTGTCCCTGCATACTTGCACTATTACGTGCCCCCCAGTTCTTATTATGCCACATTGTAGTGCCTCCTCTTCATATTATGCCACATTACAGTGCCCAGGTTCATATTATGTAACGTTATAATGTCCGTCAGTTAATTTTATACCACATTACAATGAGCAGATCCAGCGGCATAACTAGATATGTTGCAGGCCCCAAGGCAAAAGTTTGTAATGGCCCCTATGTAGCACGCAATAGTGAAAAATGTATATAACACATATAACTGTGACCGGTAAGGTGGGCCCCTCTCAGCTCTGGGCACCATAGCAGCTGCACTCCCCGCACCTGTGGCAAAATGGGACATTTACTTGCATCCAGCAATATAAGACCTGTTTATAATGTCTAAATGTACAATGTAATGTATGATGTGAAACATGGATGCCAGCATGTCCTCTAGGTGAACTCATAGCTACACAGATATGGGAGTAGAGGACACTTGATGTATAGTGGGGAGTCAGAGGTTAGTTTATGGCCCTTATCTAAGAAGCTATAAACTATAGTTAGAAGAGACATTGCAGAAAAGTCAGACCAGGTTAAGAAAGTTGACCTCTTGAAACTTAAGAAGACAGCTGTTTAAAAAGTAAAACCCAATGGAAATCTGGTTTCTCACTGCCCAGGAACACAGGATTGAGAGAGTTAAGGAAAAGGTGGGGGCCGCAGCTGTGAGGGGGTTATATCTGCCCCTCTCACCCACACTCTGTTGTTCATTTCTGAGGGAAGCAGCCAGCAGCTGGGAATGCACCCATAGGCGTGCGCAGGGGAGGGGAGCCTAGTGCGCACAGGCACCCCCTAATGTCTGGCATCCTGATCTCACATGCCTGATGCAGCGATCGCCGAGCAGGCTGATTACTTCCCCTCTGCGCTGCACCCTTTCAGGACTGCATTACTGACCAGACGCCTGGGTTAATCATGGGTGCCACTGCCACCGGCTTTCAAGCTCCCGGCTCCACTTCCGTGTACAAAAACAGCGTGATGTGACGTGATGACGTCATGCTGCTCGCACACCCACCCATCACATGCCCACCTCTCTCCTTCTATGCTATGCCAATGCCAGCCACTGATGAGGAGCAGCATGCAGCCAGCATTCCACTTAGGAAGACAAATTAAATACTGGCAGGCGGTCGGCAGCAGTATTGACACGTCACTCGTTTTTCCAGCAGCAGCAGCAGTAGTAGTAGTACTAGTCTGCGATTGCCAGTGTCAGTGAGTGGCTGACTTGTAAGTAAGCTGCTGCAGCTTGCAGGGGAAAGAGAGGGGGAGCCAGACCAGGCTGAGTAGGAGCACTGTAATTGCAGTTAGTGCCATCAGGGGTGTTTGTTTGGTGTACACCACAACATCTGACAATGTATCTGCATTATTAGGATTGGTACAAGGGTGGATATTTATATTGTGTTGACCATCAATAGATGGTGCCAGACACGCCCAAAAGACGGTGCTAGACACACCACTCCGACAGTGCACCCCCTAATAAAATGTGCTGCGCACGCCTATGTATGCACCATATCTCTTACATTGTGAAATCCCTCCTCACAAAAGGCCTACCTGCTGTTGAGTAAGTTAGGTTTCTGAAATTATCCTCCATTTTGTTTTAATTGAAATTGTATCCTAATCTGTGTGCACTTTTAAATATTTCTCATAATCATTGTAACTCTTTTTTTGTAACTCAAAGATCTGAAGATATTCTTGAAATTAAACACCTAATTTTTAGTTTTGGTTTTGTGTTCTTATGCCCAAGGCCTCATGGTCCACGTTATTATTTTGTGACGTATTAATAATTGTGTATGTAGGCCGAAGCGAAGACGGCCTTGCGTTTAGTCGTTAAAATCTTCTTGCTGGTGGCAGTGTCATGTTTAAAGTAATCCAGTAGTCACGGTCGGATTCTCGGATTGGCGTATCTGGAGAATCGGCCGGTGGTCATGACAGCACCTATGGTAGCTATGCCCTTGGTTTTACCCCTTAATAGGCCCCTTTACTTTTCTATTAGCTTTGTAGAAAAAGCAATGTTGGGATGATTTCCCCGATGCATCCCCACTAACAGAGTGACACTATGGGACTCTGATCCCCTCTGTTTTCCCTTCCAAGGGATGAAGTCACTGACTGCTATCTCATTCTGTTGTAATATTATTTTGCTTGTTGTTCTTTTTGCCCCTGTAATGTCTGCTTGGTCTATTTTAATATTTGATATTGTTTATTTATCCAGTTGTATTCCCTTTCTAAATTGTTATGGATACTTTGTGGCACCCTACAAATAAAAGATGATGATGATGATGATGATAATAATAATAATAATAATAATAATAATAATAATAATAATAATCTATACATATAATAAAACTGTAATGGTGGTGCATAGCATTTTTTTTTTTTAGAAATCTACTTTTAGGGGCCAGTGGTGACTCCAGAGGTGGGGCTGCAGCACAGTCCAAAATTGAAATAGGGGAGCCACACCAACTGCCAGTGAGTCCTGGAGTCTTTGGGGTGGCAGTTGGTGTGGCTCCCCTATTTGAATTTTGGACTGAGCTGCAACCCCATCTCTGGAGCCGCCACTGCTAGTGTCTGTCTGTTCATACCGACATCACTCAAAAATCAGGATCTTGGTAATTACCGATAAATCCCTTTCTCCGATTCCACAGGGGCCACTGGAGCGTAGTTACAATGGGGAAATAGTAGGCAGTAATTGGGAGCTGGCACTTTAAAACTCTAACACTGTGGCTAGCTCCTCCTCTACTATCTCCCCTCCAAGCCAGTCTACGTAAAACTGTGCCCAAGGAGAGCTGTAATAAACAAAAACTTAAGGTAGAGGAGGTTAATGACGTCCTGTAAACCAGGATAACCCAAACTAAACCTGGAATATAACCTAACAAAAAACAGGCTAACCTGAACTCAACAAGCGGTCATCTATTGAACCGCAAACCGTTAAGCAAAAAACAAGGAGGAAACAGCGCTGGGTGGGCGTCCAGTGGCCCCTGTGGAATCGGAAAAAGGGATTTATCGGTAAGTACCAAAATCCTGATTTCTCCTTCATCCACTAGGGGCCACTGGAGCGTAGTTACAATGGGGACGTCCCAGAGCTCCCAAAACGGGTGGGAGAGCGCTGAGAGTCCTGTAAAACCGCTCGGCCAAACTGAGATGCAGAGGCCGCAAAAGTGTCAAACTTGTAGAATTTGACAAACGTATGACGGCCGGACCAAGTAGCCGCCCGACATAAATAAGAATTTACTTACCGATAATTCTATTTCTCGGAGTCCGTAGTGGATGCTGGGGTTCCTGAAAGGACCATGGGGAATAGCGGCTCCGCAGGAGACAGGGCACAAAAGTAAAGTTTTCCGATCAGGTGGTGTGCACTGGCTCCTCCCCCTATGACCCTCCTCCAAGCCAGTTAGGTACTGTGCCCGGACGAGCGTACACAATAAGGGAGGAATTTTGAATCCCGGGTAAGACTCATACCAGCCACACCAATCACACCGTACAACTTGTGATCAAACCCAGTTAACAGTATGATAACAGAGGAGCCTCTGAAAGATGGCTTCCTAAACAATAACCCGAATTAGTTAACAATAACTATGTACAATTATTGCAGATAATCCGCACTTGGGATGGGCGCCCAGCATCCACTACGGACTCCGAGAAATAGAATTATCGGTAAGTAAATTCTTATTTTCTCTATCGTCCTAGTGGATGCTGGGGTTCCTGAAAGGACCATGGGGATTATACCAAAGCTCCCAAACGGGCGGGAGAGTGCGGATGACTCTGCAGCACCGAATGAGAGAACTCCAGGTCCTCCTTAGCCAGAGTATCAAATTTGTAAAATTTTACAAACGTGTTCTCCCCTGACCACGTAGCTGCTCGGCAAAGTTGTAATGCCGAGACCCCTCGGGCAGCCGCCCAAGATGAGCCCACCTTCCTTGTGGAGTGGGCCTTTACAGATTTAGGCTGTGGCAGGCCTGCCACAGAATGTGCAAGTTGGATTGTGCTACAGATCCAACGAGCAATCGTCTGCTTAGACGCAGGAGCACCCATCTTGTTGGGTGCATACAATATAAACAACGAGTCAGATTTTCTGACTCCAGCTGTCCTTGCAATATATATTTTTAATGCTCTGACAACGTCCAGTAACTTGGAGTCCTCCAAGTCACTTGTAGCCGCAGGCACTACAATAGGCTGGTTCAGATGAAATGCTGACACCACCTTAGGGAGAAAATGCGGACGAGTCCGCAGTTCTGCCCTGTCCGAATGGAAAATCAGATATGGGCTTTTGTAAGATAAAGCTGCCAGTTCTGACACTCTCCTGGCCGAAGCCAGGGCTAGTAACATGGTCACTTTCCATGTGAGATATTTTAAATCCACCTTTTTTAGTGGTTCAAACCAATGAGATTTTAGAAATTCCAAAACCACATTGAGATCCCACGGTGCCACTGGAGGCACCACAGGAGGCTGTATATGCAGCACTCCCTTAACAAAAGTCTGGACTTCAGGAACTGAAGCCAATTCTTTTTGAAAGAAAATCGACAGGGCCGAAATTTGAACCTTAATAGATCCCAATTTGAGACCCATAGACAATCCTGATTGCAGGAAATGTAGGAATCGACCCAGTTGAAATTCCTCCGTCGGAGCACTCCGATCCTCGCACCACGCAACATATCTTCGCCAAATGCGGTGATAGTGTTGCACGGTTACTTCCTTCCTTGCTTTAATCAAAGTAGGAATGACTTCTTCCGGCATGCCTTTTTCCTTTAGGATCCGGCGTTCAACCGCCATGCCGTCAAACGCAGCCGCGGTAAGTCTTGAAACAGACAGGGACCCTGCTGAAGCAAGTCCCTCCTTAGAGGTAGAGGCCACGGATCTTCCGTGATCATCTCTTGAAGTTCCGGGTACCAAGTCCTTCTTGGCCAATCCGGAACCACTAGTATCGTTCTTACGCCTCTTTGCCGTATAATTCTCAATACTTTTGGTATGAGAGGCAGAGGAGGAAACACATACACCGACTGGTACACCCAAGGCGTTACCAGCGCGTCCACAGCTATTGCCTGCGGATCTCTTGACCTGGCGCAATACCTGTCCAGTTTTTTGTTGAGGCGAGACGCCATCATGTCCACCATTGGTCTTTCCCAACGGGTTACCAGCATGTGGAAGACTTCCGGATGAAGTCCCCACTCTCCCGGGTGAAGGTCGTGTCTGCTGAGGAAGTCTGCTTCCCAGTTGTCCACTCCCGGGATGAACACTGCTGACAGTGCTATCACATGATTCTCTGCCCAGCGAAGAATCCTTGCAGCTTCTGCCATTGCACTCCTGCTTCTTGTGCCGCCCTGTCTGTTTACATGGGCGACTGCCGTGATGTTGTCCGACTGGATCAACACCGGTTTTCCTTGAAGCAGAGGTTCTGCCTGGCTTAGAGCATTGTAGATTGCTCTTAGTTCCAGAATGTTTATGTGAAGAGACGTTTCCAGGCTCGTCCACACTCCCTGGAAGTTTCTTCCTTGTGTGACTGCTCCCCAGCCTCTCAGGCTGGCGTCCGTGGTCACCAGGATCCAATCCTGTATGCCGAATCTGCGGCCCTCCAATAGTTGAGCACTCTGCAACCACCACAGAAGAGATACCCTTGTCCTTGGAGACAGGGTTATCCGCTGGTGCATCTGAAGATGCGAGCCTGACCATTTGTCCAACAGATCCCTCTGGAAAATTCGTGCATGGAATCTGCCGAATGGAATTGCTTCGTAAGAAGCCACCATTTTTCCCAGGACTCTTGTGCATTGATGTACAGACACCTTTCCTGGTTTTAGGAGGTTCCTGACAAGCTCGGACAACTCCTTGGCTTTTTCCTCCGGGAGAAAAACCTTTTTCTGAACCGTGTCCAGAATCATCCCTAGGAACAGCAGACGAGTTGTCGGCATTAACTGGGATTTTGGAATATTCAGAATCCAGCCGTGCTGTTTTAGCACTTCTTGAGACAGTGCTAATCCCCTCTCTAGCTGTTCTCTGGACCTTGCCCTTATTAGGAGATCGTCCAAGTATGGGATAATTAATACGCCTTTTCTTCGAAGAAGAATCATCATCTCGGCCATTACCTTTGTAAAGACCCGAGGTGCCGTGGACAATCCGAACGGCAGCGGCTGAAACTGATAGTGACAGTTTTGTACAACGAACCTGAGGTACCCCTGGTGTGAGGGGTAAATTGGAACGTGGAGGTACGCATCCTTGATGTCCAAGGACACCATAAAGTCCCCTTCTTCCAGGTTCGCTATCACTGCTCTGAGTGACTCCATTTTGAACTTGAACTTCTTTATGTACAGGTTCAAGGACTTCAGATTTAGAATAGGTCTTACCGAGCCGTCCGGCTTCGGTACCACAAATA
Organism: Pseudophryne corroboree; assembly: GCF_028390025.1. Classification (NCBI taxonomy): domain Eukaryota; kingdom Metazoa; phylum Chordata; class Amphibia; order Anura; family Myobatrachidae; genus Pseudophryne; species Pseudophryne corroboree. The sequence continues at coordinate 697,388,723 of NC_086446.1, forward strand.
GAGTGGAATAATACCCCTTTCCCTGTTGTAGAAGAGGTACCTTGACTATCACCTGCTGAGAGTACAGCTTGTGAATGGCTTCCAAAACCGTCTCCCTTTCGGAGGGGGACGTTGGTAAAGCAGACTTCAGGAAACGGCGAGGCGGATCTGTCTCTAGTTCCAACCTGTACCCCTGAGATATTATCTGCAGGATCCAGGGATCTACCTGCGAGTGAGCCCACTGCGCGCTGAAATTCTTGAGACGACCGCCCACCGCCCCCGAGTCCGCTTGAGAAGCCCCAGCGTCATGCTGAGGCTTTTGTAGAAGCGGGGGAGGGCTTCTGTTCCTGGGAAGGAGCTGCCTGTTGGTGTCTCTTCCCCCTTCCTCTGCCTCGTGGCAGATATGAATATCCCTTTGCTCTCTTGTTTTTAAAGGAACGAAAGGGCTGCGGTTGAAAAGTCGGTGTCTTTTTCTGTTGGGGAGTAGCTTGAGGTAAAAAGGTGGATTTCCCGGCTGTAGCCGTGGCCACCAAATCTGATAGACCGACTCCAAATAACTCCTCCCCTTTATACGGCAAAACTTCCATATGCCGTTTTGAGTCCGCATCGCCTGACCACTGTCGCGTCCATAAACTTCTTCTGGCCGAAATGGACATAGCACTTACCCGTGATGCCAGTGTGCAGATATCCCTCTGTGCATCACGCATATAAAGAAATGCATCCTTTATTTGCTCTAAAGACAGTAAAACATTGTCCCTATCCAGGGTATCAATATTTTCAATCAGGGACTCTGACCAAACTACTCCAGCACTGCACATCCAGGCTGACGCTATAGCTGGTCGTAGTATAACACCTGTATGTGTGTATATACTTTTTTGGATATTTTCCATCCTCCTATCTGTTGGATCTTTAAGTGCGGCCGTCTCAGGAGAGGGTAACGCCACTTGTTTAGATAAGCGTGTGAGCGCCTTATCCACCCTAGGAGGTGTTTCCCAGCGCGCCCTAACCTCTGACGGGAAAGGGTATAAAGCTAATAACTTCTTTGAAATTAGCATCTTTTTATCGGGGGCAACCCACGCTTCATCACATACATCATTTAGTTCTTCTGATTCAGGAAAAACTATAGGTAGTTTTTTCACACCCCACATAATACCCTGTTTAGTGGTACCTGTAGTATCAGCTAAATGTAACGCCTCCTTCATTGCCAAAATCATATAACGTGTGGCCCTACTGGAAAATACGGTTGATTCGTCACCGTCGCCACTGGAATCAGTGCCTGTGTCTGGGTCTGTGTCGACCGACTGAGGCAAAGGGCGTTTTACAGCCCCTGACGGTGTTTGAGGCGCCTGGACAGGCACTAACTGATTGTCCGGCCGTCTCATGTCGTCAAACGACTGCTTTAGCGTGTTGACACTATCCCGTAATTCCATAAATAAAGGCATCCATTCTGGTGTCGACCCCCTAGGAGGTGACATCCCCATATTTGGCAATTGCTCCGCCTCCACACCAATATCGTCCTCATACATGTCGACACACACGTACCGACACACAGCAGACACACAGGGAATGCTCTTAACGAAGACAGGACCCCACTAGCCCTTTGGGGAGACAGAGGGAGAGTTTGCCAGCACACACCAAAAGCGCTATATATGACAGGGATAGCCTTATAATAAGTGCTCCCTGTATAGCTGCTTTTATAATATAATTTTTGCCACTATTTTGCCCCCCCTCTCTTGTTTTACCCTGTTTCTGTAGTGCAGTGCAGGGGAGAGACCTGGGAGCCGTCCTGACCAGCGGAGCTGTGTAAGGAAAATGGCGCTGTGTGCTGAGGAGATAGGCCCCGCCCCTTTTCCGGCGGGCTCGTCTCCCGCTCTTTAGTGTATTCTGGCAGGGGTTAAATATCTCCATATAGCCCCGGAGGCTATATGTGAGGTATTTTTTAGCCAAATAGGTTTTCATTTGCCTCCCAGGGCGCTCCCCTCCCAGCGCCCTGCACCCTCAGTGACTGCCGTGTGAAGTGTGCTGAGAGGAAAATGGCGCACAGCTGCAGTGCTGTGCGCTACCTTTAGAAGACTGAGGAGTCTTCTGCCGCCGATTCTGGACCTCTTCATGTTTCAGCATCTGCAAGGGGGCCGGCGGCGAGGCTCCGGTGACCATCCAGGCTGTACCTGTGATCGTCCCTCTGGAGCTGATGTCCAGTAGCCAAGAAGCCAATCCATCCTGCACGCAGGTGAGTTCACTTCTTCTCCCCTAAGTCCCTCGTTGCAGTGATCCTGTTGCCAGCAGGACTCACTGTAAAATAAAAAACCTAAGCTAAACTTTCTCTAAGCAGCTCTTTAGGAGAGCCACCTAGATTGCACCCTTCTCGGCCGGGCACAAAAATCTAACTGGCTTGGAGGAGGGTCATAGGGGGAGGAGCCAGTGCACACCACCTGATCGGAAAGCTTTACTTTTGTGCCCTGTCTCCTGCGGAGCCGCTATTCCCCATGGTCCTTTCAGGAACCCCAGCATCCACTAGGACGATAGAGAAAAGTAGTTATAGAGACCCCCCGGGCAGCCGCCCACGAAGGTCCCACAGAGCGCGTGGAGTGTGCTGAAATGGAAGATGGAGGTTCCCGAGAAGCTGCAAAATAAGCTTGTCTGATGGTCAGTCGAATCCATCGAGATAAGGTTTGCTTAGAGGCCGGCCAACCATGGCGAGCAGCATCATAGAGAACAAATAAGGAATCTGACTTCCGAATAGCTGAAGTCCTATCCACATAGATCTTGAGCGCCCTTACAACGTCCAATGATCTCGCATCCGGAGAGTCCCCCGAGAGGGCCGGGACCACCAGAGGCTGATTGATGTGAAAATCAGACACCACCTTAGGTAGAAAGGACATACGAGTACGAAGCTCGGCCCTATCCACATGAAACACCAGGTAAGGAGACCTACAAGAGAGAGCCCCAAGTTCCGACACCCGTCTAGCTGAAGCCAGCGCCAGGAGAAGAACCACCTTCCAGGTGAGATATTTTATCTCTACTGATTCCAGGGGCTCAAACAATGAAGACTGCAGAAAAGACAGGACCAGACTTGAGGTCCCATGGCGCTGTCGGAGGACGGAAGGGAGGCTGTATTCGAAGAAAGAAGGTCTGAACCTCAGGCAGCAAGGCTAACTTTTTCTGGAAGAAAACCGAAAGAGCAGAGACCTGCACCTTTAGCGAACCCAGTCTTAGGCCTGCTGAAAAACCCGCCTGCAAAAAACGGAGAAGACGGGCTAAGCTATACACGAAAGGAGAAAATTCTCGACGTTCACACCATGCTACATAAGCCTTCCAAATGCGGTAGTAGTGAGACGATGTAACTGACTTCCTAGCCCGAAGCATAGTAGGTATAACTGTACGAGGAATCCCCTTCCTTGTCAAGATGGCTTTCTCAACAGCCACGCCGTCAAACGTAGTCTGGATAAAGAAAAGGACCCTGTTGTAGAAGGTCGTCTCGTAGTGGCAGGGGCCAAGGCTCGGCCACCGACAACAGATGCAGGGTGGAGTACCAAACCCTGCGTGGCCAATCCGTAGCCACCAGGAGGACCAGAGCGTCTTCCCTCTTTATGCGTTGCAGAACCTTCGGCAACAGCGGGAAAGGAGGAAAGAGGTAAACGAACCGGAAATTCCAAGGCGCCGTGAGGGCATCCACGCCCGCCGCCTCCGGGTCCCTTGTCCGAGAGTAATAAAGAGGCAACTGATGGTTCCGGCGGGACGCCATGAGGTCGATCTGTGGTTTTCCCCACCGACGTACCAGTTGCCAAAACACCTGGGGATGTAGCGACCACTCTCCCGGGTGCATGTCCTGTCGGCTTAGATAGTCGGCTTCCCAATTGTCCACTCCCGGAATGAATATCGCCGAGAAGGACAGAGCATACTTCTCCGCCCAGAGAAGGATGTTGGTGACCTCCCTCATCGCCGCACGGCTGCGAGTGCCGCCCTGACGGTTGATGTACGCTACCGTCGTGGCGTTGTCGGACTGAACTCTGACCGCTCGACCGCACAGTAGGTGATGTGCCTGAAGCAGGGCGTTGTACACCGCCCTTAGTTCGAGAATGTTTATGGGGAGAGCGGATTCGTGGATTGACCAGCGCCCCTGAAACCGATGTTCCAGGTTCACTGCCCCCCAGCCTCGCAGACTGGCGTCCGTGGTGAGGAGAGTCCAATCCCATATACCGAACCGTCTTCCTTCCAACAGATGGGTCGACTGGAGCCACCAGAGCAGCGACGACCGTGCCTTTGGAGATAGCGTCACCCGCTGATGAAGGAACAGATGAGATCCTGACCACTGATTTAGAAGACACAGCTGAAACGGTCGAGAGTGGAAGCGACCGTACGGAAGAGCTTCGAACGCTGCTACCATCTTTCCTAGAAGGCGAATGCACAGATACACTGACACCCGACGGTGTTGAAGAACTAATCTTACCAGTGTCTGCAGAGACAGTATCTTGTCCTGCGGAAGGAAAACCCTCTGATGGACTGTGTCGAGAATCATTCCCAGAAACAACAGCCGTTGTGAGGGGCATAAGTGAGACTTCGGGAAATTCAGGATCCACCCGTGTCGAATCAGAAGGTCCTGTGTCACCCGGATATTCTGAAGTAACCGTTCTACTGAGCTTGCTTTTATTAGCAGATCGTCCAGATAGGGAACAATTGTCACACCCTGCTTCCGAAGTAGGGCCATCATGACCGCCATGACCTTTGTGAACACTCTGGGAGCAGAAGAAAGACCGAAAGGAAGGGCCTGGGACTGTAAATGAGCATCCTGTATTGCGAACCGGAGAAAAGCCTGATGAGGAGGCCAAATGGGAACATGTAAGTATGCATCCTTGATTTCTAAGGATGCCAGAAACTCGTCTTTTTCCAACCCCGCAATAACAGACTGGAGGGACTCCATCTTGAACTTGAATACCTTCAAATACGGATTGAGATCTTTCAAGTTCAGGATTGGTCTGACCGAGCCGTCCGGCTTCGGTACTAGAAACAGGCTTGAGTAATAGCCCTGTTTCCGATGATGCGAGGGAACAGGGATTACTACCCTTGCGGATAGAAGCTTCTGGACCGCGGCTTGTAAGGCAACTCCCCGGTTGTCGGAAACTGGCAAACCCGTGGTAAAGAACCGCTGGGGCGTTTGCTCCTGAAAAACGAGCTTGTAACCGCAAGTGATTAGATCCCGGACCCAAGCATATGGGCAGGACTGTATCCAGACCTCCTTGAAATCCCACAGACGAGCTCCCACCCTGTGATCTCCCAGGTGGGAGGGAGGCCCGTCATGCGGTGGCAGTGGTAGAGGATTTAATGTCTGACTGGGCTGATGCTGCGGAACCTCTACCCCTGCCGCCGCCTCTACCTTTATGGCCACGGAAGGTAGAAGCTCCACCCCTGGCCTGTCCTCGAAACCTGGAAGGGGCACGAAAGGATCGAAAAGAGGGACCCCTATATGGCCTGCGAGCGGCTGGAGCAGCAGAAGGAAGATAAGCCGACCTACCCCCGGTGGCCGTAGAGATCCAGGCATCCAGATCCTTACCAAACAGAAACTCACCCGTAAAGGGCAACGCCTCTGCCGCCCTTTTGGATTCCGTATCCGCATGCCAATGCCGGAGCCATAGAGCTCTGCGGGCCGCAATTGCTAAAGTGGAAATTCTAGCTCCGAGAACACCTATGTCCTTGGACGCTTCGCAAAGATAAAGGGCTGATTCACGGATGTGTTCCGCCAACTCTATCAATTGATCCGCCGGTAATTCGTCACGAATTCCAGAGGACAAATGTTCCGCCCAAGCTCCTTAAGTGAAGTTGCCCCCGGAACAGGCAGGACCATCTTTTTGGACAGATGAGACACCGAAGGATCCACAATCGGAGAGGTCTCATAACGCGTTCTGCTATCTGCGGGAAAAGGATAGGAAGACAACAGTTTTCTTGATACCTGAAATTTTGCGTCTGGATGCTTCCAGGCTGTCGTTATGAGCGCATCCAGCTCCTCCGAAACTGGAAAGGTCACCGGCAGGTATTGGTCGGTGCCAAACCTTGAAGGGCGTAAGGTGTCTTCCGTCTCCTCCACCTGTAACACTGAGCGAATAGCAGTAATAAGAGCCTCTATACCCTGAGCTACTGGTTCAGAGTCCCCATATACCTGATCGTCCTCAGTATCCTGGATATCCACATCCTGTCTATCCTGTACATCTAACCCCGCCACATCTAATTGAGGCATATCATCATCAAAGTCCTGCAACACAGAGGCTAGCAATCTCTTTTTTTAAGCCTGTTGAGGGGGGCTAAAGGACGGGGCTTGGGAAGGGATTACAGCCCTGGAAAGCCCCTCCACTGACTTTGCCAATGAGACTGCCCATGCAGGTTCTGGCGCCGGTACCGGGACAAGCTGTCGGAACCGGGCCGCCTCCCTATCTTCCCGAGAGGCTTAAAGTTCCCCAGTCAGCAGGGACATCACCTCTGTGAGTTGTGTCGTCCATGTCGGGGCGCTCTGGGGTTCTGAGGAGGGCTGAGCCGATGGCTGTGACTCCTCACCTAAAACCTGACCCTGCTTTTGTGTTGCCTTGGAGCCTTTGCTGGCCATGGCAGCACCTAAACTTGAGACCCTTCCCCCACAGGTAAAACAGCAATAGGCAGAATGGGAGGGAGGGGGGGGAAGCAGGGAAAAAACGCAGCCACAGCAGCCCGATCTGTCCTGCACGATACTCTGTGCAGTGACAGGCTGAAACAAGTCAAATATTGTGCCTGCAGTGCCCCCGAGTGCCCCCCTTCCCCACTGTAACTTCTCACTGTGCTCGGCGTGGCCTCCGTCCCGCGCTGCTGCTGAAGGGAAATGGTCCCCCGCGCGCGCTACTTCCGGACACGCAGAGCGGGACTAAGCCCCGCCCCCATCCTCGACGGCGCCAAATTCAAAGATGCTAGGCGCCCTTATGCCGGATCCCCGTAGCGGCTCTGTGAGCCGCGCTGGCGGGGATCCGAGCAGGGAGGGGGGCGGCGGGCGGGCGGGAGCGCTGCACTGTCTCTCTTTTTTTCCCTTCAAATAAATAAATAATAAAATAAAAATCCGACGGGGGGGGGGGGGGGGGGGGGGGTGTTGAGGGACGGATGCGTTTCTGTCACTGTCCCCCTGTCAGTCATCCTTAGGTGGGACTCGTACCCGGATCTCTATGCTTAGTGGCACTGGTTGTTAGTGTGCTGAGCCACAGAGGATCTACATTTAAGTTAATAAAATTAATTCTATTCAAACCCCCCTGCCACCCCGTCATCCCAACACTCTGGGGGGAAGAGGGGGGAATGCACACTCACCTTCTCAGTGGTGGAGGGTGGCCCCGACACACGCCACACGCAGCGGTGTCCGGCCGCTGATACTCACCGCCGCCGTAATCTTCTGCTGGATGGAGTGGCCCCGACACGCGCCGCACGCAGCGGTGTCCGGCCAGCTCAGGAGAGCTCAGTGTCTCCCTCAGCCGGGGCCCATCCCGAGCCGCATGCAGCTGCGATGGGACCCCGCCGGCAGCTCCCGCGGTGCAGACTGGCAGTGGCAGAGCTGCCAGTCTGTGTGTGTAAGTAAGAAAAATAAAAATAATAAAGAAAAAAGAAAAAAAATCTTCAGCTAAACCCAAGTGAACAAGCTCCCTTGGGCACTAACTAAGACTGGCTTGGAGGGGAGATAGTAGGGGAGGAGCTAGCCACAGTGTTAGAGTTTTAAAGTGCCAGCTCCCAATTACTGCCTACTATTTCCCCATTGTAACTACGCTCCAGTGGCCCCTAATGGATGAAGGAGAAACAACCAGAAGAATTTGGATGGCATTATCTCTATTGTATAGCTTTATGACCTAGAGAGAAACTAAGGTATGTATAATCTTGATGTCACATCACTGACAGTCGGTGTTCCGATTATGCATCTGCGTAACTTGACTTCGTCCAAGTTATGCAACGGAACCCAATTTAAAATCACTGCTCTGCAGAAGAAACCAATTGAGGTTGAGATTCTAATGGGATGTGGTGCAGGTAAGACTGTGTTTATACCACGTATGTTTCTTATGCCCAACAATTTTCTTTTTCAATTCAAGCGCCTGCAGTTTCCTGTGTTTGCTTCGCTGGGATGATCAGCAAGTCGCATGGGCAAATGCTTAAGGCTTAGATCTAAGGACCAGCTGCTCAGGGGCATTTCAACAGAGGAGGGGGCCTGCGTGTACATCCGGGTGGGTCCCCTCCTCTGCACGGCGCAGTACTCTTGCATGCGCAGGTCTCTGAAAACATGGCGTCCACCATGTTCCGGAGACCAATTTAACTACTGTGCATGCACTGTGGCTATTTTGGATATGATTTTCGCCGCAATTGCAGCGCCCAACGCTGGACTCCATAAATATATTAAATATGGGTGCAGTGTGTGCGGTGTTGGCTTCCCCTTGGACCCAGGGGCCTGTGTGCACCACACACATTGCACCCATTATAGAAACGCCAATGCAGCTGCTTCTCCCATGGGCAGCTTTACGTGGCTTGCTCACGAGTTGGTATCAAGTAACATTTTTTTTGTGTTAATCCCTAAAGGAAAAAAAACTGCCAGTAGTGTGTACAAAGAAATGTTATAATCAATGTGTACAATATAAAATATACATCACAAGGGGGGTAATTCCAAGTTGATCGCAGCAGGAATTTTGTTAGCAGTTGGGCAAAACCATGTGCACTGCAGGGGAGGCAGATTTAACATGTGCAGAAAGAGTTAAGATTTTGGTGGGTTATTTTGTTTCTGTGCAGGGTAAATACTGGCTGCTTTATTTTTACACTGCAAATTAGATTGCAGATTGAACACCCCCCACCCAAATCTAACTCTTTCTGCACATGTTATATCTGCCTCCCCTGCAGTGCACATGGTTTTGCCCAACTGCTAACAAAATTCCTGCTGCGATCAACTTGGAATTACCCCCATATTAGATGGCACTACTGTCTTTGTAAAATTAGTTTTGAGAGCTAAACCTGGGTCAAACGCTAGTAATAATAATAATGATAGCCTAATGAGAACAATCTGGCTGCCAGTGTAACAGAGAAAGTAAAACTGCTGTCAAAAATAAATTCTACATTGAACTTTCTCCCTGGCTGGTTCTGCATTCTGCATATACTGCACTTCCCCAGCTCTTATTATACTTCAGTCATGTCTAGTTGTCTCATGCGCCCTATATCATCACCAGCCTGAGCTCCAGCCACACACACGGACTGCTGGGCCCTTCCTATCTCCTCCCTCCGTGCACCCTCCCGGCGTCCACGCCCCCCTCACCCCGCCAGCCTAATCGTGGAATCCCTGTCAATCCAGACCGGGAGCACCATTGTAACGGAGCTCCCCATTGGTCGCCCGCTACCCATGTAACCAATCAGACCGCGGCTACCATGGTGGAAGGAATAAATACAAGATGGCTCCTCATATAAAGGCAGTTATCTTTCTCCTCCGCGGCCACGGTAAAATATCGCCATTAATCCGGTTTAACCGGCGTACCGGCTTCCGTTGTGGCCCTGAGGAGTGATTAACCCATCGGGAGCTGGAATAAAGGCCGGTTGTGGCCGGCGGCGATGCGGGTTGCTTTAGCCGGCGCCATGCACTAGCTGCATCTGCTGTCCCGGAGGCAGAGGCGGGTCGCAGCTTGGAATCTAGGCCCCGGCTCCCACAAGGCCCTCAGCCCCTACTCGGGACGACCTCGCTTAGCCCGCGGGGGGCAGAGCGCAGCCCTGTGTTCACCCCTGTGGGGAAGGGTGTCGTCATGGCCGTGTCCAGGTGGGTACGAGCCCGGCCGGTTAGGGGTCACGCCTGGCTGGTGGGCACACGGTGCCTATAGTTGTGCCCACACGTGCCAGGGCAGTGCTCTGCAATGCCCCTTGTAGCAGGGTGCCAGTGACAAACTATCAGCCCCCATGTGCCCTCTAACCACAGCATACCCAGACCACACACACACACACACACACACACACACACACACACACACTCTCTCTCTCTCTCTCTCTCTCTCTCTCTCTCTCTCTCTCTCTCTCTCTCTCTCTCTCTCTCTCTCTCTCTCTCTCTCCCATCCATAGATTAATACTTTATGGGACCATCGCAGACACCCCTGCTTTTGCACCAACACATACATACAGACATACATCAGTTTAGTGTAGTCCTGGCACTAGTAAGTAAGAAACCAATGTTGCCTAGGGGATAGGGACCCACACAGTCGGCTGAATAGGTGATTTGCATGCATATAATGAATGCATCATTATAATACTTGACACCGGTAGCTGGATGGGTACTGTAGGTGTGTCAGTGGCCACTTGCTTTTATGTCCTGCAAGGATCCTAGGCAGTACAGGCCAATCGGAGCCAGGCTGTTTATTCCCTAATTTCCTTATCAAATGATCATTTACATCAAACTGTATACATGCAGCCCCTATAACAATAACTTTTAACCATAGTTTGTTTAGCTGTGTTGTATTGTCTGCATCAGTGCAAAACAGAATGGTGCTGTTCTGCTAGTTCCTCATTCGAGGGAAAGACCCGTACCACTGGTTTTGTTCTGTTAACTGTCTTGTGTACATGTGTATCTCCAGTATGAATATGTTGGCTATTCTTTTCCACTTCTAATGTGTTAAGCTGTAATGGTTTTGTTTTTGTGGTTTTTTTTTTTTTTAAACTGTTGGTACCACAGTAATGTTTGTGATGACCCAGATTGTGTCTATTTTCAGCGAGTACTTAAGCAAACTTAAAATGATTATTTGTAATTCTGTCCAGGTGAAAGTCTGCTAAACTATAGCATGTTATTATTCATGATCCACTTCTAGCATTATGGTTTAATAGAAACTACTTATTTACTGCAGAACTGCTTGCCATGTGAAGATTGTTTCCATTTGTTTTTTTGTTGTTGTGTTCCATATTCCAGATACACTTTTGAAGTATGGATGATTATTTGGGTTTGTCTTCTTTGATAAGTGTGTTTTTTTTTTTTTTTTTTTTTTTTTTGTGCCTCTCCATCTGCCTGTGTAGACCTTTATTTGCTGCATGTAGAAAGAAGGGAGGGGGATGTTCCAAGGGATTTTTGGAGGCTTTAGTGTAATGTTTTATTTATACATATTTATAGCTTTCACAGATGTCTGCTTCTCTTTTTTTTTTTTTTTTTTACTTGCTAAGTTTGCTTTAATTGCACATGAATACATATTTTGTAAGACCTTTTATTCTTTGTCAAAATACATGTAAAGGCCCCCATCCACTAGTCAGATTTGGGCAGTTTTCTTCAGATTTCGATGCATCTGACCGTCATATCTGAAGAAAAGTGTCACATTGGATGGCTCTTCAGATCCAATGCTCACTCCCGTGTCAGATATGTCTGAACTACAGATCTCTGAGGCTGCCCCAACTATTGATCTGAATCTGAAGAAAACAGGTGCACATCGGATTGTTTTTTTTACTTCAGATGTATCTGATCAGATTAATCTGAAGCGTCACTTGACTGGCATCTCCCTGGCCACTCCCACCCACCAAGAGGGGGAACAGTGGCAGCAGCAGCATCAGATCAATCGCATGTAGCATGTGTGCATCAGATATATCTGATGCGATCTGGCACATGATATATTGCATCAGATATATCTGAAGTGAATGTAATGAAAATTAAAGCCAGGGTCTGATCCGATTCCCGGGACGCTCCCATGAGAGTTCAAGAGAAATCTGATGCTATCTGCAGTTCAGACAAGTCTGAGTAGTGGATGGCCACCTTTAGTCTTAATCGTCTACATTGCAGTGATAGAGGTTACTATGCATGATTGGTATTTTGTTGAAATTACATAACCTGATGTACTGTTTCAAAATATTTATTATTTATCCTGTGGAAGTAGCTAGTTGAGTTCTATATATCCATAGACTTCTTTTGGAACCTACTTTACGGTGTCATTTTGTTTTGAGAGGGCTGTAAATTGTTGCCAAAAAACATAGCTGCATGGCAAGTTTTGTTCTATTGACTGGATTGGAATGCGAGAGCAGACAATTAGGAGTAACACCTAACTGAGTTGATACATATCTGCTGAAACTAATAGGTTACAAACTGTTCAAATGCGTGGTTTTATTTCCCCCCCCATTAGAATAAATGTTAACAAATTCAGCATGAACTTATATATACAAGGTATTTAGGACATTCAGAGCTAATTTATTACAACTGGCCTATAGATCAAAGAATAACTGGTCCATTGGAATTTGAAATTGCTTCATAACTTGCACTGGTGAGATCTAAAATGGTTTTATTTTAGCTGTCTGCAAGTTGTGTTGATAGCTCTGCATCTCTTGTCATGATAGACAGATTCTAAACACCATGTGCTCCATGGAAATCTGGTAAGGAGCAATATTGCATGTCTTAAGCCAGATTTTTTTAAGGTGGGCCTTAACTTGTTAGTCTGTATATTATTTTATGTATTTATTTATTACCAGTTATTTATATAGGGCACACACATTCCGCAGCGCTTTACAGATACTATTTGGCCATTCACATCAGTAGGTTGATGCTGTTTTCTAGAACTACCTATGACTGTACTCAATACTTTTCTCAGTGTTAGGAGCTAGAACAATGGTTCCCAAACTTTTTTTGAATCACAGCGCCCTAGAGCATCTGAATTTTTTTTCATGGCACCCCAAGGCCAAAAGTTTCTTATTGAGAAATTTAGAAAGAAATATTACATTAAGTAAGTTGTGTTTTATATGTTATCCTTGGGTTAAATTTTGCGGTGAGGGACAAGATTTCATTCTGTTTGTCCACATATTTTATAACCGACAGTCACCAGTACTGGTTTTGTCTATTACATTGATGATAACTAATTTGAAATGGTCCTGGACCACCAATTCAAGGCACCCCTGCAAGTGTCCTGAGGCACCCAGTTTGGGAACCACTGAGCTAGAGAACAACCCCTTGTTATTCCCATGGCTGTCCAGGCAGTGTGTATGAAGCAGGACTTCACAATTTAAAAGGAAAAAAAATCTAGGAGCCAGGATGAAAGTGTAGGAACCAGACCACTGACCCCTTACATTGATGGTCTGCAAACATTAACCAGTGTTGTCCACCCCTAGTGAGTGGTAGGCTGGTAGACTGCACTCATGCATATGTGTTTTACCAGGGCCTTCATCACCACAATGCAAGTCATTTTATGATCCATACAACGATGGGAATTTAAAAAGGAAAGTCCATTTTTAAAGAGATGTTTATGTGGGATGAGTTCCCCTTATATAGGTTTCAAGCGTTATCTTTCTCCTAGATGTCATTACCTGGTTTAGAACTTATAATTGTAAAGAACTGCAGCTTAGTTGAAATGTGAGGACTATGGGGTCGATTCAATTCGGCAACTTAAGAATAGCGCCGGGAATTAGCTCCCGACGCTATTCAATTCAGCTAAAGTTAAGTCGGCGAAAGCCCGTTCTCACCGACTTAACAGGTAGTTTTGTCGGGAGAACGGGCATTCTCCAACTTAACTACCCGCGGCGATGCTGATTCCCGACAGAATCAGCCTCGCGCCGGCCGCACTTTTGTCGGTTTTCTTCTCTCACCCCCCGGTGATGAGAGAAGAATTCCCGACAATTGCGGGTAACTAGCAGCTGAATTGAATAGTGTCGGGAGCTAATTCCCGGCGCTATTCTTAAGTTGCCGAATTGAATTGCCCCCTATGAATATTTAGTGTGGGACAAAAGCAGGAAGCTTTTGTAGAAGGCGGAGTAATGCTCTTTTGCTCAGAATGCTCAGAAATAATGCAAATAATTGCTAATGCTCAGAAATAAACAGCCCAAGATTTTATGGGTTATAAGATGAAATGGTACAATTAAGCTACTTGCTTGCAAGGCAGTTCCTCAAAGCTTCTAAACATGTCAGCTGTCATCATGCAGCCTTTACTGTTACAGTAGGGTATAGTACGAGTGGCCGGCTGTTGGGATCCCGGCGCCCAGCATACCGCCGTCAGGATCCTGCCTGCCGGAATGCTGGCAGCGGGGCGACCACAAAAGAGCCCCTTGCGGGCACGTCTCCCTCCAGGGGTGTCATGGACACCCCAAGAGGGAAAATAATTGTCGGTATCCCTGCGCCGGTATGCTGTGTGCTGGGATCCCGACAGTTGGTATATCGAGTACCTCCCGTTAGAGTAGTATACCTTAGCAGCCAATCAGATGCTGTATCATTATATAACGTTTATTGGTCCGATCAGCCAATATTCGTCCATTTGTGTTGATAATTACAGTGTATGGGTGCCTTAATCTTAAATTGAAATCTAATTAGAGATAGTCTCTGGTGTGTGTTTTCCTATAAATTGTAGAAAAAAAGAGTTTGCTGACCGCACAGTCTTAAGAACACTGATTTTTATCAGGATCAAAAAGGACAATAAGAAAAATATTCAATAGTACCCTTATCCCAAATTTCTATATCATGCACTCACGTGCCTATGTTTTAATAGAAAAGGATGGAGGGTGCTCCCTGAGAGTTAAATTAAATTTTTATACAAAACTATACCAAGAGAGGTAAACAAGAACTCTCCTATAGTGGGGCACTCAGTTGGTATTTAAATCTATGTGCTACACCATTGGATCAAAAATAGGGAGGAAAATATAGAAAGGATAAAGAAAAGATAGAATTAGAGACACATTCTACTAAGACTTAACTTTTATTAGATCTTTATTAAAACGTAATTTAGAGATTACACTCTCTATTTCTAAAAAGGCGAAATATAAACACACTACATACAATACAACATGTAACAAAATAAAAGGTACAGGTATTTAGTGAGCTCCTACGGGCCTCAGCCCTCTCAACTATTGAAAATTGTATTAATGAGTGACCCTGTTGGAAGGTTAGTCAAGACCTATAGGGCATTTTTCTTGGTTCTGCTGCCTCGTATGTGCTGTTGCATTATATACGTAGGTGAGAGACCCTTACTTGTGCCAGTCTTTAGAGCAGTGTTTTTCAACCGCTGTGCCGCGGCACACTGGTGTGCCGCCAGCGGTTGTCATATGTGCCGCCGCAGTCAGAGAGACCTGCTGCTCCGGTCCTGGCTGCTGCCGTCTTCACTGCATGACGTGACTGTGGAAGAGCTGCCTGAGCTGCATAATAGTGATACAATACACTTACAGTATCACTATCGGGTTGCAGAGGCAGCTCTTCTGCGGCCCGGCCTGTGACCCTTATGACGTGGTGTGACTCATAGGTCACAAACACCACGTCGCCATCCTGCCCGTGCTGCTCCGCTCCTCCCTCTCTTACCGCTTTTACCGCTGAGGGTGAAAAGGACTTTAAAAGGTTTGGGCCAATGCTTTTCTTTTTACTATAGAGCCAGTGCTTTTTTACTATGGGGGACAGTGTGTGTGCTTTTTTACTATGGGGGACAGTGTGTGTGCTTTTTTACTATGGGGGACAGTGTGTGTGTGGTGGCATTAATACAGGGGGACAGTGTGTGTGTGGTGGCATTATTACTACTACAGGGGGACAGTGTGTATGTGGTGGCATTATTACAGGGGGACATTGTGTGTGGTAGCATTATTACAGTGGGACATTGTGTGTGTGTGTGTGTGTGTGTGTGTGTGTGGCATTATTACTACAGGGGGACAGTGTGTGTGTGTGTGGCATTATTACTACAGGGGGACAGTGTGTGTGTGTGTGGCATTATTACTACAGGGGGACAGTGTGTGTGTGTGGCATTATTACTACAGGGGGACAGTGTGTGTGTGGTGGCATTATTACTACAGGGGGACAGTGTGTGTGTGGTGGCATTATTACAGGGGGACATTGTGTGTGTGTGGTGGCATTATTACTACAGGGGGATAGTGTGTGTGGTGGCATTATTACTACAGGCGGACAGTGTGTGTGTGTGTGGTGGCATTATTATGGGTGGCAATGTGTGGGATTACTGTGGCAGACAGTGTGTTCAATTACTGTGGGGGCCAGTGCATTATTTTAATTACTGTTGGGGACAATGTGTGTGTTTTTTCCCCCTTGGGGACCAATAAATGTTTGCTTTATTTCCCCGTGTGTGTGTTGTTTTTCCGTGGTGTGCCTTGACAATTTTCAGATCTTGTGCGGTGTGCCGCGAATTGAAAAAGGTTGAAAATCACTGCTTTAGAGTCACAGACAGTGCCAGAGCTTTAATGGAGAGTGTATCATTCGCTTCTACTTTTGGTTGATAACCGTGAGGTTAGTGCAGCCGATGAGAGGGCTACTCACACTTCACCTGCTCTGGTATTGAAGAGAATGCAGAGTATATGAGAAGAGAAGGGGCATGACTATATCGCAAGTTTCGTGGTTCTGCTGCCATGCATGTGATAAAACATTATATGCATGGTGAGAGACCATTACTATGGCTGTATCTTTATTTCCACTGACTAGCAAATCAGTATGCACTGTGTCCCATTCGCCTTGTATACTGGCTGGTGATACTAAGATCAGTGCAACCAGTTTGCCGGCTACTGACACTTTGCTACTGTGGTGCTGAAAATTGTATGTATGAACTTTGTCTGTTTAAAATCTAAAGCATATTAACACCAGGGATCACCATATATTAATCACTGAGCAGATAATATTCTTGCGGTTGTGATTGTTGGACCAATATGGATTGTCTATGATTGCTTCACAAACAAAGTATGTCACAATCTATTTTGTCTCCGCAATTTTTATGAAAGACTCTGATGTCAAAATATAACAGCACAAATCCTGAAAAAAAGATTGAGAGTGTTTAACCACCCCAACTCCTGGCGCAAATGATGAATTAAATTTAAGTTGGCTATACAGCAGCTGCAAGCACTGAGGGACTGCTACCTCCCCCAAACAACAAAAATATATACACAAGAGTGCTGCGCTTGATGTATGCTTAATGATAATTGATTAAAAATTAATAGATACACAGGTGTCTGCTTAAATCAATTTAAAACACATATGGAACTTGCTGATAAAATTTAAACAAATTTATTTACACACACAATATAGTACAATAAAAACCATTGATAAAAGAAAGCTCAAGCACACTGATAGACGTTCTAAATATGTCACTTTGTTGAAATGATTTGTAACAATGTAACTTCAATGCTGCCACATAGACCTAGTTTTGGTCTCTTTGTATCAATAAAACTGAATTGCAACAGTTAATACAGCCTGTATAAGAATGATTGTAGCTCCCGTCCTCTATGCTACTGGCGTCCCAGTGCAGAGGAAATGCCGCTGATAATATTTACCCGACCTGCGGGAAGATTCAGTCTCGCAGCACAGGAGGTACCGGGATAACTTCCAAGCGTCCGCCGCCGGCACTATCACGGTGCAGTTGATTCTGTCCTGGCGGGCGGGTATGGACGCTGCAGTGGTATGCTGACCTGGCGTACCGGTACAGATTCTCTGAGGCTGATTATCAAATTCAAATTCACCGCTGCAAAGGAATGTGGCTGGCAGCGGTCAGTGCGTCTGTGGGCTGAGCAAAAGGAGTGACGTCACTCCTTTTGCTCAGCCCACAGACGCACTGACCGCTGCCAGCCACATTCCTTTGCAGCGGTGAATTTGAATTTGATAATCAGCCTCAGAGAATCTGTACCGGTACGCCAGGTCAGCATACCACTGCAGCGTCCATACCCGCCCGCCAGGACAGAATCAACTGCACCGTGATAGTGCCGGCGGCGGACGCTTGGAAGTTATCCCGGTACCTCCTGTGCTGCGAGACTGAATCTTCCCGCAGGTCGGGTAAATATTATCAGCGGCATTTCCTCTGCACTGGGACGCCAGTAGCATAGAGGACGGGAGCTACAATCATTCTTATACAGGCTGTATTAACTGTTGCAATTCAGTTTTATTGATACAAAGAGACCAAAACTAGGTCTATGTGGCAGCATTGAAGTTACATTGTTACAAATCATTTCAACAAAGTGACATATTTAGAACGTCTATCAGTGTGCTTGAGCTTTCTTTTATCAATGGTTTTTATTGTACTATATTGTGTGTGTAAATAAATTTGTTTAAATTTTATCAGCAAGTTCCATATGTGTTTTAAATTGATTTAAGCAGACACCTGTGTATCTATTAATTTTTAATCAATTATCATTAAGCATACATCAAGCGCAGCACTCTTGTGCACAAATCCTGAAGTCTCAATTTATGAGACTGGTTTGCTTTAAGCTGGGAGCAACAGAACATTCATTGATGTAAATGGGTGTTATCCAATTGGAGGGATGATATCTAATATTCTATGGTAGTCACAGAATAAGAGTAAGATATCTAAGTGAATAAGGTACAAAAGCCATGTTCTGAAGTAAGAATATTTATGAACCATTCGTCCTTAGCATATATAATTATAGAAAACACCTATGATAGCTGCTGAGAGAATATTATCTGCTCAGTGATTAATATATGGTGATCCCTGGTGTTAATATGCTTTAGATTTTAACAAACAAAGTTCATACATACAATTTTCAGCACCACAGTAGCAAAGTGTCCGTAACCGGCAAACTGGTTGCACTGATCTTAGTATCACCAGCCAGTATACAAGGCGAATGGGACACAGTGCATACTGATTGGCTGTATCTTTATTTCCACTGACTAGCAATAGTAATGGTCTCTCACCATGCATATAATGTTTTATCACATGCATGGCAGCAGAACCACGAAACTTGCGATATAGTCATGCCCCTTCTCTTCTTGTATACTCTGCATTCTCTTCAATACCAGAGCAGGTGAAGTGTGAGTAGCCCTCTCATCGGCTGCACTGACCTCACGGTTATCAACCAAAAGTAGAAGTGAATGATACACTCTCCATTAAAGCTCTGGCACTGTCTGTGATTCTAAAGACTGGCACAAGTAAGGGTCTCTCACCTACGTATATAATGCAACAGCACATACGAGGCAGCAAAACCAAGAAAAATGCCCTATAGGTCTTGACTAACCTTCCAACAGGGTCACTCATTAATACAATTTTCAATAGTTGAGAGGGCTGAGGCCCGTAGGAGCTCACTAAATACCTGTACCTTTTATTTTGTTACATGTTGTATTGTATGTAGTGTGTTTTATATTTCGCCTTTTTAGAAATAGAGTGTAATCTCTAAATTACGTTTTAATAAAGATCTAATAAAAGTTAAGTCTTAGTAGAATGTGTCTCTAATTCTATCTTTTCTTTATCCTTTCTATATTTTCCTCCCTATTTTTGATTCAATGGTGTAGCGCATAGATTTAAATACCAACTGAGTGCCCCACTATAGGAGAGTTCTTGTTTACCTCTCTTGGTATAGTTTCCTATAAATTGTACCTGGTGTTATTGTTGTTTTCTCTGACGTCCTAGTGGATGCTGGGAACTCCGAAAGGACCATGGGGAATAGCGGCTCCGCAGGAGACTGGGCACAACTAAAGAGAGCTTTTAGGTCACCTGGTGTGCACTGGCTCCTCCCACTATGACCCTCCTCCAAGCCTCAGTTAGATTTTGTGCCCGGCCGAGGTTGGATGCACACTAGGGGCTCTCCTGAGCTTCTAAAAAGAAAGTATATAATTAGGTTTTTTATTTTACAGTGAGACCTGCTGGCAACAGGCTCACTGCAGCGAGGGACTAAGGGGAAAAGAAGCGAACCTACCTGCTTGCAGCTAGCTTGGGCTTCTTAGGCTACTGGACACCATTAGCTCCAGAGGGATCGACCGCATGGAACTGGCCTTGGTGTTCGGTCCCGGAGCCACGCCGCCGTCCCCCTTGCAGAGCCAGAAGCAAGAAGAGGTCCGGAAAATCGGCGGCAGAAGACATCAGTCTTCACCAAGGTAGCGCACAGCACTGCAGCTGTGCGCCATTGCTCCTCCTACACACTTCACACTCCGGTCACTGAGGGTGCAGGGCGCTAGGGGGGGGCGCCCTGAGCAGCAATAAAAACACCTTGGCTGGCAAAAATACCACAATATATAGCCCCAGAGGCTATATATGTGATAATTACCCCTGCCAGAATCCATAAAAAAGCGGGAGAATAGTCTGCGAAAAAGGGGCGGAGCTATCTCCTTCAGCACACTGGCGCCATTTCTCCCTCACAGCTCCGCTGGAAGGAAGCTCCCTGGCTCTCCCCTGCAGTCTACACTACAGAAAAGGATAAAGACAGGGGGGGCACTAAATTTAGGCGCAGTATATATAACAGCAGCTATAGGGGACATAATTCAGTTAGTCCCTGCATTATATAGCGCTCTGGTGTGTGCTGGCATACTCTCACTCTGTCTCCCCAAAGGGCTTTTGTGGGTCCTGTCCTCTGTTAGAGCATTCCCTGTGTGTGTGCGGTGTGTCGGTACGGTTGTGTCGACATGTTTGATGAGGATAATGATGTGGAGGCGGAGCAGATGCCTATAGAAGGGATGTCACCCCCTGCGGGGCAGACACCTGAGTGGATGGACTTATGGAAGGAATTGCGTGCACGTGTCGACTCCTTACACAAAAAATTTGACGACATGCCAAATGCGGGACAGCCAGCTTCTCAGCTCGTGCCTGTCCAGGCGTCTCAAAGGCCATCGGGGGCTCTAAAACGCCCGCTACCTCAGATGGCAGACGCGGATGTCGACACGGATACTGACACCAGTGTCGACGACGATGAGTCTAGTCTAATGTCCACTAAGGCCATTTGTTGCATGATTGAAGCAATGAAAGAGGTGTTACCAATTTCTGATATAAACCCAGGTACCACTAAAAAGAGTATTATGTTTGGGGAGAAAAAACTACCCGTAGTTTCTCTAACGTCCTAAGTGGATGCTGGGGACTCCGTAAGGACCATGGGGAATAGCGGCTCCGCAGGAGACTGGGCACATCTAAAGAAAGCTTTAGGACTATCTGGTGTGCACTGGCTCCTCCCCCTATGACCCTCCTCCAAGCCTCAGTTAGATCTCTGTGCCCGAGCGAGAAGGGTGCACACTAGGGGCTCTCCTGAGCTTCTTAGTGAAAGTTTTAGTTTAGGTTTTTTATTTTCAGTGAGACCTGCTGGCAACAGGCTCACTGCATCGAGGGACTAAGGGGAGAAGAAGCGAACTCACCTGCGTGCAGAGTGGATTGGGCTTCTTAGGCTACTGGACATTAGCTCCAGAGGGACGATCACAGGCCCAGCTTGGATGGGTCCCAGAGCCGCGCCGCCGGCCCCCTTACAGAGCCAGAAGGCAGAAGAGGTCCGGAAAATCGGCGGCAGAAGACGTCCTGTCTTCAAGGTAGCGCACAGCACTGCAGCTGTGCGCCATTGCTCTCAGCACACTTCACACTTCGGTCACTGAGGGTGCAGGGCGCTGGGGGGGGGCGCCCTGAGACGCAATAAAAACACCTTGGATGGCAAAAAAAATGCATCACATATAGCTCCTGGGCTATATGGATGCATTTAACCCCTGCCAGAATACATAGAAAAATGGGAGATAGGCTCCGCCCCCTTCTCGGCGGCCTTATCTCCTCAGCACACTGGCGCCATTTTCCCTCACAGCTCCGTTGGAGGGAAGCTCCCTGGCTCTCCCCTGCAGTCGCTACACTACAGAAAGGGTTAAAAAAGAGAGGGGGGCACTAATTAGGCGCAGTATTAACTATACAGCAGCTATAAGGGGAAAAACACTTATATAAGGTTATCCCTGTGTGTGTGTGTGTGTGTATATATATGTATATATATATATATATATATATATATATAGCGCTCTGGTGTGTGCTGGCAAACTCTCCCTCTGTCTCCCCAAAGGGCTAGTGGGGTCCTGTCCTCTATCAGAGCATTCCCTGTGTGTGTGCTGTATGTCGGTACTTTTGTGTCGACATGTATGAGGAGAAAAATGATGTGGAGACGGAGCAGATTGCCTGTAATAGTGATGTCACCCCCTAGGGGGTCGACACCTGAGTGGATGAACTGTTGGAAGGAATTACGTGACAGTGTCAGCTCTGTATAAAAGACAGTGGTTGACATGAGACAGCCGGCTACTCAGCTTGTGCCTGTCCAGACGTCTCATAGGCCGTCAGGGGCTCTAAAGCGCCCGTTGCCTCAGATGGCAGATATAGACGCCGACACGGATACTGACTCCAGTGTCGACGGTGAAGAGACAAATGTGACTTCCAGTAGGGCCACACGTTACATGATTGAGGCAATGAAAAATGTTTTACACATTTCTGATAATACGAGTACCACCAAAAAAGGGGTATTATGTTCGGTGAGGAAAAACTACCTGTAGTTTTCCTGAATCTGAGAAATCAAATGAGGTGTGTGATGATGCGTGGGTTTCCCCCGATAACAACTGATAATTTCTAAAATGTTATTGGCATTATATCCTTTCCCGCCAGAGGTTAGGGTGCGTTGGGAAACACCCCCTAGGGTGGATAAAGCGCTCACACGCTTGTAAGGGCTCTACCTTCGCCTGAGATGGCCGCCCTTAAGGATCCTGCTGATAGAAAGCAGGAGGGTATCCTAAAAGGTATTTACACACATACTGGTGTTATACTGCGACCAGCAATCGCCTCAGCCTGGATGTGCAGTGCTGGGTTGGCGTGGTCGGATTCCCTGACTGAAAATATTGATACCCTAGATAGGGACAGTATATTTTTGCCTATAGAGCATTTAAAAGATGCATTTCTATATATGCGTGATGCACAGCGGAATATTTGCCGACTGACATAAAGTCTAAGCGCGTTGTCCATTTCTACCAGTAGAGGGTTATGGACACGTCAGTGGTCAGGTGATGCGTATTCCAAACGGCATTTGGAAGTATTGCTTTATTAAGGGGAGGAGTTATTTGGGGTCGGTCTTTCAGACCTGGTGGCCACGGCAACAGCTGGGAATTCCACGTTTGTACCCCAGGTCGCCTCTCAACATGAGAAGACGCCGTATTATCAGGCGCAGTCTTTTCGTGGACAAGCGGGCAAAAGGTTCCTCATTTCTGCCCCGTGACAGAGGGAGAGGAAAAAGGCTGCAGAAATCAGCCAGTTCCCAGGAACAGAAACCCTCTCCCGCCTCTGCCAAGCCCTCAGTATACGCTGGGGCTTTACAAGCAGAATCAGGCACGGTGGGGGGCCCGTCTCAGTGAATTTCAGCGCGCAGTGGGCTCACTCGCAAGTAGACCCCTGGATCCTTCAGGCGATATCTCAGGGGTACAAATTAGAATTCGAGACGTCTCCCCCTCGCCGTTTCCTAAAGTCGGCTTTACCGATGTCTCCTTCTGACAGGGAGACAGTTTTGGAAGCCATTCACAAGCTGTATTCCCAGCAGGTGATAATCAAGATACCCCTCCTGCAACAGGGAACGGGGTATTATTCCACACTGTTGTGGTACCGAAGCCGGACGGCTCGGTGAGACCGATTCTAAATCTAAAATCTTTGAACACTTACATACAGAGGTTCAAATTCAAGATTGAGTCACTCAGAGCAGTGATTGCGAACCTGGAAGAAGGGGACTACATGATGTCTCGGGACATCAAGGATGCTTACCTTCATGTCAAAATTTACCCTTCTCACCAAGGGTACCTCAGGTTTATGGTACAGAACTGTCACTATCAGTTCAGACGCTGCCGTATGGATGGTCCACGGCACCCCGCGTCTTTACCAAGGTAATGGCCGAAATGATGATATTCCTTCGAAGGAAGTGAATTTTAGTTATCCCTTACTTGGACAATTCCCTGATAAGGGTAAGATCCAGGGAACAGTTGGAGGTCGGTGTAGCACTATCTCAGGTAGTGTTGCGGCAGCACGATTGGATTCTCAATATTCCAAAATCGCACCTGGTTCCGACGACGTGTCTTCTGTTCCTAGGGATGATCCTGGACACAGTCCAGAAAAAGGTGTTTCTCCCGGAGGAGAAAGCCAGGGAGTTATCCGAGCTAGTCAGGAACCTCCTAAAACCGAGCCAAGTCTCAGTGCATCAATGCACAAGGGTTCTGGGTAAAATGGTGGCTTCCTATGAAGCAATCCCATTCGGCAGATTCCACGCAAGAACTTTCCAGTGGGACCTGCTGGACAAATGGTCCGGGTCGCATCTTCAGATGCATCAGCGGATAACCCTGTCACCAAGGACAAGGGTGTCCCTCCTGTGGTGGTTGCAGAGTGCTCATCTTCTAGAGGGCCGCAGATTAGGCATTCAGGACTGGGTCCTGGTGACCACGGATGCCAGCCTGCGAGGCTGGGGAGCAGTCACACAGGGAAGGAATATCCAGGGCTTATGGTCAAGCCTGGAGACATCACTTCACATAAATAGCCTGAAGCTAAGGGACATTTACAATGCTCTAAGCTTAGCAAGACCTCTGCTTCGAGGTCAGCCGGTGTTGATCCAGTCGGACAACATCACGGCAGTCACCCACGTAAACAGACAGGGTGGCACAAGAAGCAGGAGGGCAATGGCAGAAGCTGCAAGGATTCTTCGCTGGGCGGAAAATCATGGGATAGCACTGTCAGCAGTATTCATTCCGGGAGTGGACAACTGGGAAGCAGACTTCCTCAGCACGACCTCCACCCGGGAGAGTGGGGACTTCACCCAGAAGTCTTCCACATGATTAAAAACTCGACAGGTATTGCGCCAGGTCCAGGGACCCTCGGGCAATAAGCTGTAGACGCTCTGGTAACACCGTGGGTGTACCAGTCAGGGTATGTGTTCCCTCCTCTGCCTCTCATACCCAAGGTACTGAGATTAATAAGATGGAGAGGAGTAAGCACTATATTCGTGGTTCCGGATTGGCCAAGAAGGACTTGGTAACCGGAACTTCAAGAGATGCTCACGGAGGATCCGTGGCCTCTACCTCTAAGAAGGGACCTGCTCCAGCAAGGACCCTGTCTGTTCCAAGACTTACCGCGGCTGCGTTTGACGGCATGGCGGTTGAACGCCGGATCCTGAAGGAAAAAAGGCATTCCGGATGAAGTCATCCCTATCCTGATCAAAGCCAGGAAGGATGTAACCGCAAAAACATTATCACCGCAATTGGCAAAAATATGTTGCGTGGTGCGAGGCCAGTAAGGCCCGACGGAGGAAATTCAACTGGGTCGATTCCTACATTTCCTGCAAACAGGAGTGTCTATGGGCCTGAAATTGGGGTCCATTAAGGTTTAAATTTCGGCCCTGTCAATTTTCTTCCAAAAAGAACTAGCTTCAGTCCCTGAAGTTCAGACGTTTGTAAAAGGGGTACTGCATATACAGCCTCCTTTTGTGCCTCCAGTGGCACTTTGGGATCTCAATGTAGTTTTGGGTTCCAAAAGTCACATTGGTTTGAACCACTTAAATCTGTGGAGTTAAAATATCTCACATGAAAAGTGGACATGCTGTTGGCCCTGGCCTGGGCCAGGCGCGTGTCAGAATTGGCGGCTTTATCCTGAAAAAGCCCTTATCTGATTTTCCATTCGGACAGAGCGGAATTGAGAACTCGTCCTCAGTTTCTCCCCAAGGTGGTTTCAGCGTTTCACCTGAACCAACCTATTTGTGGTGCCTGCGGCTACTAGGGACTTGGAGGCCTCCAAGTTGCTAGACGTTGTCGGTGCCCTGAAAATATGTTTCCAGGACGGCTGGAGTCAGGAAATCTGACTCGCTGTTTATCCTGTATGCACCCAACAAGCTGGGTGCTCCTGCTTCTAAGCAGACTATTGCTCGTTGGATTTGTAGTACAATTCAGCTTGCACATTCTGTGGCAGGCCTGCCACAGCCAAAAATCTGTAAATGCCCACTCCACAAGGAAGGTGGGCTCATCTTGGGCGGCTGCCCGAGGGGTCTCGGCTTTACAACTTTGCCGAGCAGCTACTTGGTCAGGAGCAAATACGTTTGTAAAATTCTACAAAATTGATATCCTGGCTGAGGAGGACCTGGAGTTCTCTCATTTGGTGCTGCAGAGTAATCCGCACTCTCCCGCCCGTTTGGGAGCTTTGGTATAATCCCCATGGTCCTTACGGAGTCCCCAGCATCCACTTAGGACGTTAGAGAAAATAAGAATTTACTTACCGATAATTCTATTTCTCATAGTCCGTAGTGGATGCTGGGCGCCCATCCCAAGTGCGGATTGTCTGCAATACTTGTACATAGTTATTGTTACAAAAATCGGGTTATTATTGTTGTGAGCCATCTTTCAGAGGCTCCTCTGTTATCAGGCTGACTTAGGGCATTGTAAATGGGTTCTGATCACAGGTTATACGGTGTGATTGGTGTGGCTGGTATGAGTCTTACCCGGGATTCAAAATCCTTCCTTATTGTGTACGCTCGTCCGGGCACAGTATCCTAACTGAGGCTTGGAGGAGGGTCATAGGGGGAGGAGCCAGTGCACACCAGATAGTCCTAAAGCTTTCTTTAGATGTGCCCAGTCTCCTGCGGAGCCGCTATTCCCCATGGTCCTTACGGAGTCCCCAGCATCCACTACGGACTATGAGAAATAGAATTATCGGTAAGTAAATTCTTATTTTCTCCCCCATCAGAAGAATTAAATGAAGTGTGTGAAGAAGCGTGGGCTTTCCCTGATAAAAGATTGGTAATCTCTAAGAAGTTACTAATGGCGTTCCCTTTCCCGCCAGAATATAGGTCACGTTGGGAGACACCCCCTAGGGTGGATAAAGCGCTCACACGTTTGTCTAAAAAGGTGGCACTACCGTCTCCGGATACGGCCGCCCTCAAGGAACCTGCTGATAGAAAGCAGGAGTCGATCCTGAAGTCTGTATATACACACTCAGGCATTATACTTAGACCAGCTATTGCGTCAGCATGGATGTGCAGTGCTGCCGCTGCGTGGTCAGATTCCCTGTCAGAAAATATTGACACCCTAGACAGGGACACTATTCTGCTAACCATAGAGCATATCAAAGACTCAGTCTTATACATGAGAGATGCACAGAGGGAGATCTGCCGGCTGGCATCTAAAATAAGTGCATTGTCCATTTCTGCTAGGAGAGGCTTATGGACTCGCCAGTGGACAGGGGATGCAGATTCAAAAAGGCACATGGAAGTTTGCCTTATAAGGGTGAGGAGTTATTTGGGGATGGTCTCTCGGACCTAGTTTCCACAGCAACTGCTGGGAAGTCAGCATTTTTATCCCATGTTCCCTCACAGCCTAAGAAGGCGCCGTTTTATCAGGTACAGTCCTTTCGGACTCAGAAAAACAGGCGTGGAAAAGGCGGGTCCTTTCTGTCCAGAGGCAGAGGTAGGGGAAAAAGGCTGCAACAAACAGCAGGTTCCCAGGAGCAAAAGTCCTCCCCCGCTTCTTCCAAGTCCGCCGCATGACGGTGGGGCTCCACAGGTTGAGCCAGGTACGGTGGGGGGCCGCCTCAAAAATTTCAGCGATCAGTGGGCTCGCTCACAGGTGGATCCCTGGATCCTGCAAATAGTATCTCAAGGGTACAAACTGGAATTCGAGGCGTTTCCACCCCACCGGTTCCTAAAATCTGCCTTGCCGATTACTCCTTCAGACAGGGAGGCTGTGCTAGCGGCAATTCACAAGCTGTATTCCCAGCAGGTGATAATCAAGGTGCCCCTACTTCAACAAGGGCGGGGTTACTATTCCACACTGTTTGTGGTACCGAAACCGGACGGTTCGGTGAGACCCATTTTAAATTTGAAATCCTTGAACACATACATAAAAAAATTCAAGTTCAAGATGGAATCGCTCAGGGCGGTTATTGCAAGCCTGGACGAGGGGGATTACATGGTATCCCTGGACATCAAGGATGCTTACCTGCATGTCCCCATTTACTATCCTCACCAGGAGTACCTCAGATTTGTGGTACAGGATTGCCATTGCCAATTCCAGACGCTGCCGTTTGGACTCTCCACGGCACCGAGGGTGTTTACCAAGGTAATGGCGGAAATGATGATACTCCTTCGAAGAAAGGAAGTTTTAATTATCCCGTACTTGGACGATCTCCTAATAAAGGCGAGGTCCAAGGAGCAGTTGTTGGTGGGAGTAGCACTATCTCAGGAGGTGCTACACCAGCACGGTTGGATTCTGAATATTCCAAAATCACAGCTGGTTCCGACGACACGTCTACTGTTCCTGGGTATGATTCTGGATACAGTCCAGAAAAAAGTGTTTCTCCCGGAGGAGAAAGCCAAGGAGCTGTCCTCTCTAGTCAGAGACCTCCTGAAACCAAAACAGGTATCGGTGCATCACTGCACGCGGGTCCTGGGAAAGATGGTGGCTTCTTACGAAGCAATTCCTTTCGGCAGGTTCCATGCCAGAATCTTTCAGTGGGACCTGTTGGACCAATGGTACGGATCGCATCTTCAGATGCATCGCCTAATAACCCTGTCTCCAAGAACCAGGGTGTCTCTGCTGTGGTGGCTGCAGAGTGCTCATCTTCTAGAGGGCCGCAGATTCGACATACAGGACTGGGTCCTGGTGACCACGGATGCCAGCCTTCGAGGCTGGGGGGCAGTCACACAGGGAAGGAACTTCCAAGGACTATGGTCGAGTCAGGAGACTTCCCTACACATAAATATTCTGGAACTAAGGGCCATTTACAATGCCCTAAGTCAGGCTAGACCCCTGCTTCAACACCAGCCGGTGTTGATCCAGTCAGACAACATCACGGCGGTCGCCCATGTAATCCAGCAGGGCGGCACAAGAAGCAGGATGGCGATGGCAGAAGCCACAAGGATTTTCCGATGGGCGGAAAATCATGTGTTAGCACTGTCGGCAGTGTTCATTCCCGGAGTGGACAACTGGGAAGCAGACTTTCTCAGCAGGCACGACCTCCACCCGGGAGAGTGGGGACTTCATCCAGAAGTCTTCACGCTGATTGTAAATCGATGGGAACATCCACAGGTGGACATGATGGCGTCCCGCCTAAACAAAAAACTAGAGAGATATTGCCCCAGGTCAAGGGACCCTCAGGCGATAGCTGTGGACGCTCTAGTGACACCGTGGGTGTACCAGTCATTTTATGTGTTCCCTCCTCTGCCTCTCATACCAAGGGTACTGAGAATAATAAGAAAACGAGGAGTAAGAACAATACTCGTGGTTCCGGATTGGCCAAGACGAGCGTGGTACCCGGAACTTCAAGAGATGATCTCAGAGGACCCATGGCCTCTGCCGCTCAGACAGGACCTGCTGCAGCAGGGGCCCTGTCTGTTCCAAGACTTACCACGGCTGCGTTTGACGGCATGGCGGTTGAACGCCGGATCCTGAAGGAAAAGGGCATTCCGGAGGAAG